>NW_015152113.1:2081-3745 GCF_000732505.1 Cyprinodon variegatus | reverse complement strand
CCTCGGACACTGAAGTTGACTCAGACATTTTTGATGAACTTCTAAGGTCTGGGGTTCGAGCTTTCATGGTTGGATACCAAAAGCAGCTAGCAACAGGTAAAACTGATTCATAATAATCTGGAGTAAATTCCTTTATGATGTTTAATTCATATTTGAATATTGGTGCAATGTAAAAAAAAAAAAAACCTTCCCCAAGTTTTATTTCTTTGAGTTAAAGAATACTGTTGAATACATATCAAATACAATTATTTTGTTGTGCATTAGTCTAATTGTAATTTATGCACATGGCTTTTTTATTTTCTAGATATTGAGATCAGTTTGGTTGAAGATGAATTACAATCATCAGTGCAGGCCACCCCTCTTGTCACTCCAACATCACCAGTTTCACTGTCAGACCATTCCTCATCCCCTGCTTCTTCTTGTTCTTCGGATTCAACTCTTATCCTCAAAAGTACAAAGAACAGAAAAAAGGGCCAAGAAGAGCTTGATCGTGATGATGCAAAACAGGTCAGAGGCAAAGCTCAAATTTTTTTTTCCCATCTATTTCAAGATTCCGATATCGACCATTTTCATCTGTCAGACGTTGATTTGGGTAAGACTTTTATTAAAAAAGAAAATCAAAAACAGGATAGAAAAATAATTATTTTACTAAACTTTTTTTTTTCCATATACCATCACAGCGATTGAACAACATTCAAATATTTGGACAGAGAGAGAATTTCTTTCACAACCAAACAGTTTCCCCCAACATAATTGCAATCCAGCAGCTTATTTAGGAGGCTTTTCACTGACGGCTCAACAAAACGGTGGCCTACCTGAGCAACATCCCCGATCCTCCTAGCCACCGGCTCTACAGGAAACACTGCAGCCCATGCAGATCCAAACATCTCCGCTTCATCCCCGATCAGTCTGGCCAGAGTGTGCCGCGCATGCTGGTGCTACCAGACGTCCAGCTCAACAACCGCCTCGGCCAGTCAGCCAGCCGGCTCCTGCATCCCATGCAACAGCGCATCCCCCAGGGTCTCGACCCGTCAGCCAGCCGGCTCCTCTGTCTTCCATCCACGCGTCTCCTCAGCTCCCAGGCTCTCGCTCGATCAGCCACCCGGCTCTCTCGCCTCACCACCAAAGTTCAGAGCAGCCGCTGACAACCAACACCCCGTCTGATCAAGCCAGCCAGCTCACTCATACTGCGCTGCGGGTCCATTTTGAAAATATAGTGGACGCGAGGTGCGTTTTTCAATGAAAAATGGAGAATGGAGAAAGGGACAGAAGCTTAAGCTTTTAAGCTTAAAAATATTTTATCTTAGCCCGTTGTGATGAATATACACCGGACATACACTCACCAGCAACCGGTGAGTGTACACCTGATGGTACACCTGGTACCGATGGCACCAGGTGTACCATCAGCTTAGTTGCGCATGCGCAAGCATAACCACCGGCTTGCCATTGAATGCGCTCAATTAGTTTGAAAAAGACCGGGAAAATGTTTTCTTTTTTTCTATATATATATATATATACACTCACGGGCCACTTTATTAGGTACCCCATGCTAGTAACGGGTTGGACCCCCTTTTGCCTTCAGAACTGACTCAATTCTTGGTGGCATAGATTCAACAAGGTGCTGGAAGCATTCCTCAGGGAGTTTGGTCCATATTGACATGATG
>NW_015152113.1:0-1465 GCF_000732505.1 Cyprinodon variegatus | reverse complement strand
ACACCGAGTTGGTGTAATTAAGTGTTAAATTATCAACTCCAGAAAGATTTATTTTTTAACACTAAATAAGAGTTACGGTGCCAACTCTCCAAAAAGAGTCAAATTAACTCTCTCTGGTGTGGACCCATATAGACACTTCAAGAGTGTTAAAATCAAATCTGACAGTGTTAATTTGAGCATGTTGGATTTGCTGTGTACGGTCTGTCGATTTTACAAACAGGAACCCCATTTCACTGCCATGCTTCCGTGTTTTCATCTGAGTCACATGTTTGATTTTCTCCCAAACTCACGATTCCTGATCGGGAGGTAGTCATGAGAGGCTGCTCGCCCTTCGTTAGCCCCTGTACACAACATGACGCACAACGCATGATCAGACTGAAAGTCGGGCCGATCAGAAAGTTCTTGCACGATTCGAAAGTCGCCCAGAAAAGGGCGAAAAATTGCACATTGTATTCCCCGCTCTAGCCAGGGTGAGGGAGGAGCAGCTATCCATGATCCTTATAGCACCTCTGTGTCTGGGAAAGTACTAGCAAGCAGTACTTTTAAACCCCTGTGCTGCCTGCTGTGGCAGTTACCACTTCGGAGGGACCTGCTATCCCGGGTGTTGGTTATGTGGTGTATGGCGTGTCTCAGAGGTGGAGACTCAAAGGGAGGTGGGTATGCACCAAGGAAATATGTGTGTATAGGTGCTCACTCACCTGTCTCACTGATGAGAAGAGAAAGGGTGGGGCTGCCGTAATTTTTATGACCGCTTCATTTCACTGCGCTTCATCTTATTTTGTTTCAGTATTCATTTGTTTTTTCTATCTTAATTAACGGATCTCACTTTGTTTGCTACAATCATCCCTGCTGCGCTGTCATAACTCTTGATGGTGCTGATAAATAAAACAGAAGCATTCTGGATTCAAGCGTATCTGGAACAATAAACGTTTAAGCGCGTCGCAAATAGGGCAAGAAACGAGGACCCGACCCAGCAATACCGCGCTCACGGGGAAATCTTTCACTCTATTCCAGAAAAGCCGGTGCTTTGGGCTTGACTCCTTTGTGGTGAAAATTAAATACAGATGAGCTACTCACTGCTGTTATTGACACTATGAACCGTCAACCAGGTCTCTCTTCTTTTTTTTTTTAACAGAGTCCTGCCTGGTGATGTGGCAATAAGAATAGTGGTCTTGATGCCAGAAAGGGCAGCAACAGATTTTGCTTTCACAAGTAGAGCAGTACGGCTACCGCCATAGTGTTCCTCTTGATTTATACATATAAATAGCTTTATTGTAATTCAAGCAGGGAGCATTACAGATTATATGGACACTGTAATTTAATTAGAAAATATGCAGTAAGCATTAAAACAAAATTTGCCAGGTGCAAAAATATGGGCACCTCAGTAAAAGAGACATTAATATTTAGTCGATCCTCATTTTGCAAAAACAACAGCCTCTAGTCGCTTCCTGTAGCTTTTAATGAG
>NW_015152112.1:109841-111683 GCF_000732505.1 Cyprinodon variegatus | reverse complement strand
TAACATCGGTATCGATATCGGTTATCGGCTACATGAGTTTTAAAATATCGGCATATCGGATATCGGCCAAAATCCCAATATCGTGCATCCCTAGGTTTTACCTTTTTATTTTTATTTATTTATTTTTTTTAATTGCTTCCAGGTTGTTCCTAACCTACCAAGCACAGGCGGTGATCTCCTCTTGCATTTCTCCAATCATCTGGAGTTTCTAACAGAACATAGTATTTATGAAAACCAAAAATACAACATCACAATAATTCTAGTAGGTTTAACAATTTTTCTACCTTAAAAATAAGTTATATGTATAAATCTTGCATAAAAACATTGAACATAGTTCATTGTTATAGAATAACATTCCTCCTCAAAACTTATTGGGAGAATATTTTAGTGAGATTTGGATGTTTCTCAGGATAAAAGGCTTCCAACTATTATGAATACCTGCATTTACTGTATTATAGTTGTTGGTCTGCTTGCAGCCTAACTGACCACTTCCTGTTTGGTTCCCATTCATTAAAAAAAACATACTTTTCTTATCCCACTATTCTCCTTTATTTCTCCTCTTCCTTTCTGACGTCTCTTTAAACTACAGCTCCTCCTTAAATGATGCTCTCATCAGGGAAACCCTACTCTGGTTGAACTTTATTTCAGGTTATTCTGATTTACTGTGAATCAAAATATTTGCTCGGGTTATTGAAGAGTCATTCATCTGTATTTTATTGTTTAGTTTTTTTTAAATCTTACCTTCCATCAGTTTTGTTTTGGTGAAATCTTAAACTCTTCTGTTTCAGAAGCAGCATACGTATGCGGAGGTGATGGAGAGTAACCTGTTGTGCTCTATACTGGTGCTGATGTTCACCGTGCCCCCAAAGAAGGCATCCTTGCTTTGCACGTTGGAGTACAACGACCTCACCAGATGTCTTCCCACACGAGTCCAGTTAGACTGCGAAAGTACGGTTATTTTACACACTTATCCTGCTTCACACGTTTCAAATATTCTTTTTCAAAAAAGAACCTATAACAATACATATACTAACATCTGTACCCACCGTCACATAGAATTTAAATGCACACAAAGTTTGTAGATATTAGGTTTTAGCAGTTATGGTTTTATAGAAATAAAAAAGGATAGATTTCATGATAGCGCTTTCTAGCTTGTTTGTTGTTTTGATAACTACATCAAAATTACCGCTAGGTGGACAAAAATCACACCATCTGGCTGAAAATCTCCCGGCTCTTTCAAATCACGCGAGAATGTGTACAAAACAACAAAAATTGCGCCGGCTACGCTTCTGGGTCGCTTTCATCGAATATCAGTGATTTTAATTTTGAGTGATAATTTTTTTTGCGATCACTGCACTTGCCCGTTCCACTCCTAATATATATATATATATATATATAGAAACCGTGACCACGAAACCATGAACCAAACTGTGGATGTTGTGAACCGTTCCACCCCTAATATATATATATATATTAGGGGTGGAACGGTTCACAACATCCACAGTTCGGTTCATGGTTTCGTGGTCACGGTTTTCAGTTCGGTATATGTTGATTGTTACACCGAAATCCCATAAAAATGAATGAAATTAATGAAAAAATCCAAAAAAATTAATGAATTGTAATTATTTTTAACGATCTGCGGAAACCCTGGATCATTTCCGCATGTTTTGCTGCTTTGAATTTAATCATCTGGCGCATGCTCTCTACCATCTCCAAGGAACTCGGAGCGGACGGGAGCCGCAGTGGAGGCTGTAGGCTTTGCTTTGAGCAGCCGGTCAAAACGAAACAAAAACGTGTTGCACAATGCTTGCACACTGTTGCACTTTTATCCACAACTTTCTT
>NW_015152112.1:100952-104112 GCF_000732505.1 Cyprinodon variegatus | reverse complement strand
ATGGACTGCATGCTACGCTATGCTACAGGAATATGTGTTGAGCTGTTGCTAAAGCTTAGACAAGCTTTATTCACTGAGGATTTAAACACTGATAGAACATTAGTGTTCATGTGTTCCTCAGATGCTCATTACATTTCCATTAGCAAGTCTGACCAAGAGTCATTTAGTGGAATCCTGATGTCTATTCACTGCTAGTTATTTCAGGGAGGGTAAAGAATCATTTAGCTAAAGGTTATTGGTTCTTGATTAAGCAAATCATTCAATAAAATATTATTTGGCCAAACAATGTTTTATTTACCTCATGGATTTGCATTGTGAATTGGTCTGAAAACATTTCAATTTCTTAAAAATTAGTTAAAAGCTAATTTGATCAGATCCCAAATTATTCCTGATAAACTTTGGTTTCAAACACAGAATCCATCTTAAACTGTAATATGTTTTTTAACTGTGTTCCCCTTCCTCTTTGTACATAGTAGTTAGTTTAGTTAAGTTTAACTAGTCGTAGTTAGGAGTGTTAAACTGAAATATGTTTGACTTGGAGCTGAATGATTTTTGTTAATAAACTCTTATATTTTGAACAGAAGTTGTGGTGAATTTATTCCATAAATGTGCAGAATTAACTGTTTGACCATGATTAGAGCTCGAATCACTCTTTCATTTACTGTAACACACAGCTAATAGGCCGTGTGTTCATAAACAATAATATAACAGCTGAAATAATATCTGATAAAACAAGATATTTACCACCACTATCGGGGAGGGCAATAAATATCTTAAAGTATCAGAAATATAAATTCCCAGCTGACTGGGAATAGAATAGAATATAAATTCACTACATAAAATGTGGCATCCAACCCGGATTGGCATATAATATACAATCCCAACATTAATTGGCGTCCTTGGATGAGCATTGAACATAAAATCTCAACAACTGGAAGGTCTCGGCTCTGTCAAACAGAGGTAACAGGTCCAGGGGCAGATTTAGGAAATGTGGGGCCCTAGGCAAAGAACACTGAGAACACATAAACAGCCCCATTCTCCAGATAGAGCAATGTTAATAGAATAGACATCCATTATCTGTTCTAGGTTGTGTCCCTCTCTTCTTGTCCCTTTTCTTCTTGTTTTCCTCTCTATGTTTTGTACTCAGCTGACTTTTCATGCTGTCTCTAAANCACCTTAAATGCACCAGGGAGCGTTATCACAGATCCTTCCTCCCAGCAGCTGGAAGACTCTAGAACCACCACTGTTCCCAACAACCTCAACCAGTTGTTCCATTCATGCTGATTTTGCACAGTTTTTACCTTAGTCAGTTAAATAACATGCTGCTGTCATTTTGCACATATCTGATGTTGCTGCTATTTTCAAATATTACTGTAAAAATGTCCATAGCTGTATATGTCAAGTTGAGTGAAGGTTTGAAGGACCCAAATGCAGAGACTGGAGCTGAAGGTTGTTTCTGGCAGATTTATTTCCCCAGAAAATGCAATAGAAGCAAAAATCCAAAAACCTTAATCCTCAGGATCCACAAAAATACAGACAAACAAAAAATTCACTTGAAGGGAAAGAAATGATGACAAACCAGCAAACAGTGACTGAGCAGGAGGTTGGTATATGGGAGTCAGAAACAAAGAGCAGGATAATCAGCAGATTGGGAGCAGGTGTGAGCAGAGGACTCTAGAAGGGAGCTAGGAGAAGGAGACTGACACAAGAGGGCAGCAGAGGGCAACAAGAAATATCTAAGAACTAAAATACAATCAAAAATAACTCGAATAACACAAAATGAAAATAAAACCAATGAAAACTCAAAGATAAAACTTAAACAAAACCAAAACTATGACAGTATATTGGTTATTTATTCTCCAGTATTTTATATGTTTATTATTTAACTCTTCACGATTATATTATTCTTGTACATTTGGTCCACATCTGTAACCATTTTTTTATGACTGTTTGCTGCTTTAACACCAGCAGCTAAATGTCTCATTTTTGCTATTTTCTCCTGTTATTTTCATGTCTGTGTGTTTTTTCATTGTCTGTAGAGTTGATGTCCTTTTAAATTTTTAGCCGAAGTATAAACAAGTGTCTGTTGTTTCTTTCACAGCAGGAACCTGCTGATTCTATTTAAATGGAAATCCAGCTCTATGATGCCTCTATTGTGCAATTTAGCCCAAACAATCTGAAGTTAAGAGGAACAAAATCTTGTGTTTAATTCTAGAAAACCATCCCTTATTCATGGAGTTAGTTAAGCTCAGAGGAATAAAGTAGAAAAAAAACTGCATCCCAGCTTAACTACTATATTTAAAGTGTTTTATTATTCATATTTTTCTGTAAGTTTATTTTCTTGTTTTAATGAAAATGTATGTTAACTATGTTAACCCAGAAATAACTGAGTTTTCATATTGTTTGGAGATTTTTAATCAAAAACAACAAAGAGTAAAGATAAATCATATTTGATAAATGCATGGGGATGTGACTTCACAGATTGTCCACCAGAGGTCAGTAGATAATTATATTAAAACTGCACAGGAAGGAAAAAAGCTTTTCTATCTTGTTTGCTCTTCAGAAAGTCTTTGGATTATTTATCATGCAGAGGTTTGTTGACCTGACTTATCTTAGACGTAAACCTTGATGTAGAGTCAACCATGTGACGTCAACAGTGGATGTTTGCTGGTAACTGGAGATAAATCAAACACACATCAGCTGTTTCTGCACCCTAGTGAAAATGTGTCCAAAGTAACAACATTTTGTGTTGTCACCATTATTTTACAGGTTTCCATAGAGATTCTCTCTCTATGACTACATGAATCCACAAATGCTTGAAGGGGATTTGGTCTGGAAACATGGCGGCCAACTTCAGCACCTTCCTCCTGTGACTTTCTACCTTCCAACATCTCTCTGTCTCTCTCCCTATTACCACTGACTTCTCTTACTGTGGCAGTTTTTTTTTTAAAATCTGGCCCTGGAGCATTTTGCAGCCGAATGTGAAGCAGCCGGGATGAGGATCAGTGCCTCCAAATCCGGTTAGAAAAGGGTAGAGTGCCTTCTCCGGGTTGGGGAGGATGTACTGCCCCTAGTGGAGGAGTTTAAAGTATCTTGGGTTCTTGTTCATGAATGAGGGGAAGATGAAGTGGGAGATTGATAGGCGAATTGGTGCGGCATC
>NW_015152112.1:97275-98811 GCF_000732505.1 Cyprinodon variegatus | reverse complement strand
GGTTCTTGATTAAGCAAATCATTTAATAAAACATTATTTGGCCGAATAAAGTTTTATTCACCTCATGGATTTGCATTGTGAATTGGTCTGAAAACATTCCAATTTCTTCAAAATGAGTGAAAAGCTAATTTGATCACATCCCAAATTCTTCCAGATAAACTTTGGTTTCAAACACAGAATCCATCTTAAACTGTAATATGTTTTTCAACCGTTTCCCCTTCCTCTTTGAACATAGTAGTTAGTTTAGTTTAGTTGAGTTTAACTAGTCGTAGTTAGGAGTGTTAAACTGAAATATGTTTGACTTGGAGCTGAATGATTTTTTTTAATAAACTCTTATATTTTGAACAGTTGTGGTGAATTTATTCCATAAATGTGCAGAATTAACTGTTTGACCATGATTAGAACTCAAACCACTCTTTCATTTACTGTAACACACAGCTAGTAGGGAGTGTGTTCATAAACAATAATATAACAGCTGAAATATCAGATTAAACAAGATATTTACAACCACTATCGGGGAGGGCAATAAATATCTTAAAGTATCAAAGTATAAATTAAGGCCTGTTTACGGTGTGATTTAGCCGGGGTTTCGCCTGGAGGGCTCTATAGAAATCTGGCAACTTGTTGAACGGAGCTGAACTGAGAGAGTGTGCCGTTCACAGACACCAGAATGAACGAGTTCACAATAACGTTCATCCGGCAGTAATGCAGTACGTTCAGTTCACGTTCGCCCAAAATATGAACGAGTTCATGAACTTTCGTTAAATGAACACGTTCAGGCACTGACAGAGAGTGCAAAGGTCAGAGAGAGGGCAAAGGTCAGAGACAGGGCAAAGGCCATTCTAAACAAGCCAGAAACTAAAGAGGAAACTGTTTATTGGAGCATCGTAATCTAGCTGATGGAAAACGGCACACTCATGGTGATGACAGCGTAATGTTTATGGGAAATCAGAGATAAGTTGTTGCAACATAACAACCCGGTCAAACAACATTGACCAAGCTGTTATTAGTCTGTTTCTAGAGTATAAAAGACAAAAACGGACTGTTTTCCTAAAAAGCATCTTGGTCCTGGTCCAGATTCAACCACAACGCAGAATAACCAGAACTGATGATGAGGATAGAGGAGGAAGAGCACAGGTGCTGCTGCTGTTAAACAGGAAGCAGCGACAGTGCAGGTAGACAACCACCATGGAGCTTTAAAGGAAAAGTCAGGTCAGCCAGGAAAAATAAATAGATCATTATTTATACATAAAACTGATACGTTCAAGGGGATTTAATACATTTAGTGTTAATCAGTAAAAAAAAAAAAAAATTTAATAATTTTCGTGGCAATCACTGAGTCTGGGAGCGGCCATTTTTGCCCAAATATAGTAGCCCCTCCCTCCTGCCATCGTCCAGCAGTGACGTCACGGTGCGGTAAGCCTAGCGCCATTCTCCCCGCTTTACAAGCTAAATCAATGGGAACTACTAGACACATCTGCAATCAACAACAATTATTGAAGATTTCCAGAGGACTTCACCATTGAAATTCACCAG
>NW_015152112.1:81207-94425 GCF_000732505.1 Cyprinodon variegatus | reverse complement strand
TGGAGCCAATGATCTGCATTGGATGGAGCACATGACGGGAAATAAAGATTTAGAAACATTAAACCGAAGCCAAGAGTAACGAGTAACGTTTGATTAAAAAATTTAAGGAATAGAAAGTACAGATACTTGTGTGAAAATGTAATGAGTAGAAGTCAGAAGTAGGAAGAAGTATAGATACCTAAAAAGTATACTTAAGTACAGTAATGAAGTATTTTTACTTCGTTACTTGACACCTGTGGTCACCTATAGAATGACTGAAAGATGCTTAGAGAGACAGAAAACTGTTGTATAGTTCTCTGTTTACGGAAGCGTATTGCATTCACCAAAGAAAAAAAATTCTGACAGCTTATTTCATAATTACGAGATATTATCTCATAATTATGAGATAATATGTTATATTTAGGAGATCTGGAAGAACAGTCATCTGATCTCCGTTACATGAACAATGAGAGGGTTGTTAGATTTAATCTGCTTTTATTTCCTTTCAGGTATGCAGCACTGGGAAATACCGAGTTTCCTTATTGTGGACTGAATTCATTTTAATTTGTCAGCATTGTAAAGTCAGTCCTTAGAACTTTTTTAGGCGAAGAAGCCCACTCTGACTTCACACTTTTCCTGCAGGAGCAATTAAACCAGCACGGGCTGCTTTATGGTATTTCCGAGATAATATCTTGTAATTAGTAGATACTGATCTCAAAATTATGAGATAAGCTGTCTTTTTTTAATTTTTCTTTGGTGAATGCGATACGCCTCCGTACTTCCATACTCAAGTAAGCATAACCAAATATATAGATACGATCTAATAATTCCGAAATAAGATCTCGTAATTATGAGATCAGTATCTCATAATTACGAGATCAGTATCTCATAATTACGAGATCTTTATCTCGTAATTATGAGATAAGCTGTCAGATTTTTTTCTTTCTTTGTGAATGCAATACACTTCCGTACTTCCGTACTCAAATAAGCATAACCAAATATATAGATACAATCTCATAATTCCGAAATAAGATCTCGTAATTACGAGATAATATCTCGTAATTACGAGATAAACTGTCAGATTTTTTTTTTTCTTTGGTGAATGCAATATGCTTCCGTATCTGTTAGTGTGCGCAATAAAAACACCTAAAACACATGCTTTGGACGGACATATTAATTTATTTTTGGCACACGTTATCACATTTTCTCTTTGGGATCCATGGCCTGAGACTAGGGAAGCCATCTCCCTGAAAAAAAAAAGGGACACCTGATGTTTGTTCCAGCTGACCGACTGCCTTTTCCCCTCCTGGCGCGGGGATTTTTTAAAATTTAATTAGATGCATGTTTGCAATGTGCTTTATTTTCATTATCGCAGACCTTTTCCACCCAGGTATTTGTTTTTTCCCATTCCTCCCTATATTTCTGCATCCTTTTTTTTTTTCAGAGGAGGAGCATCACTATACTTAGATGCAGCGGCCCTAAAAGCAGCGTCAGCTTTTAAATTCCTCTGTTCGTCCCCCTTCCTGCTCTGTTGTTTACCGTAAGTTTTGTATCTAATGTGCACTTCTTCATTTTTTATTAGCTTTTTACTGACTATTTTTTTACTCTCACAGTAATATAGGACATACTGTGTTCCTTTACCACTAAATACTGGACAGGTACTTCTATTTCTTCTATTTCTGAATACAGAACGATTCCGTTTTTCAAGGGACGGTTGGCGCTTTGTTTACAGCAGCCACCTGCCTGGCACCGCACGGCGCTGAAACCTGCAGGCTGTGACCACTGATCTCTATGGCTATGATGCTTACAGCATTGTAAACATAGTGAATGTTTGTTTGACCTCCTGCACACCATATTAAAACAAACAAACCAAAAAGCCATGAAATCCTAAGAAGACAGCCAAGGCCTGTCCTGCTTTATAAAACGGTGCTGTAGCAAAGGAACAACCACATCTAGAAAAGGAAATCACACATTCTATAGGAATGGAAGTGCTTTAACTTCTGGAAGTTTTGTTCTATTTTTTTTAAAGGATTTCAGGGTCTAGAAAATCACCAGTAAAAATAGCTCATCTCTGTATAAACGTGCTAGCAGGACAAACCTTGGCTGTGATTTTTTTTTTTTCTCTGCTCACAAACTATTATTTCATTTTTGAACCATTTTCAATACAACAACAATAACACTGGTTCTTCTGAATACAAATATGTACAGAGACGTCCCCCTTTAGTGGAAATAATGCCCTGCACTCTGATGAGTTATCTAAAGATGGCTGCCGACCTTCAGATCCTTCACAGAAACCGTCCGTACGGTTTTGGTACCTGAATCGACAGAATGAATCACAGTTTCTTCATACGGACAAAAGCTTTGAGTTTTTTTTTTTCTTCTCCGTCCAAAGTGGACGGAAGGAGACGCTTGTTCCTCCCCCTGAAAGTCAGACATCTGGATCAGGACCGAGTTTTCAGCAGTATGTGAACAGGGTGTAAACAGACTAGATGTTGACATGAGTGGAGGGAGAAAGGCACACATGATAAGACCACACATATCTGAGAACTACGGCAGGGAGGCGGGAAAAGACGCGTTTCTTTTGGTTTTGGTTTATTTTGGAAAGCCTGATGAAAAAGTGCCACTCAGTTTTTTTTTTGTATTTCTTTAAATCGCCCCTTTTTACACTCATTTAGCTTCTGGTGAGGACTGAATTCCCTGAAAAGCGTTTTTCACATGAAATAAAATTGAGTCTCGGGTTCTGTTGCTGGGGGTGGGGTGGGGGGGTATGTTTTGGGGGGCTGAGCCCCGTCCAGTTAACTGTTCCGCTTCCGATCATCAGATTAGAAGTGAATCCATCGCTCGGTACTTCTATGTAAATGGGGACGTAGAGTGCGTGGGTGCAGAACCGACCGTGGGCTGAGTTCGCTTTCTTAGCCGACTTTTTCTTTCCTTTCCCTTCAAACGCTCTGCTTTCATTGCCTCAGTGTTTCTCATTTACATACCTCAGTAGACAATTTCATCAAGCAGTTTAAAAGGGGTCACGCCATATCAAATAGGTTAGGAGAAAATTCACATTCTTAACACTCTTGGGTGATATTCTTGTGCATTTCAAGAGGAAGAATGCACTATTTTGTTAACCAAATGCATCCAAACCATCTTTCCTGAGGAAAGACTGCACTAGACGAGAAGAAGAAGGGGGGGGTTGGTAGGGTGACCGAGGTTTGGGAAGAGGGCTAAAAAGTCAAAAAAAAGCTTTGACATCCTTTTGAGTGACGTCCACATATTTATGCAACAAACGCCTCCTCTGACTACAGAGGGGCGGCTGTGCACCGCGGCAAATCAATTTTCCTCTCCCACGCACTCCTCTCATTTCACAGGAGGCCTTGATCCAGCCGCTGCTAGCGCCGCTGGCCTCAGCTGACTGCTCAACCCGTGGCTATGCTCCGCTCCGCCTCAGGTCACCTGAGAACCAAACTCTATTTACCATCAATCTGGTCTGGTTCCCCGGTTTGGAAAAGAATTTAAAAACCCTTTGATTTCCTGAAACTCTCAGAGCGTAAGAATAAACATGAACACGCAGGCGGGACGCTGCTATCCATACGGCCCCAGACCTGTCCTCCTCAAATGCTGGCATCTACAACAGTTTCTGGGAAAGTGCACATTCTATGCTGACTACATCTTCAACATGCCGTGGACATCAGAGCAACACACGGGAACGGATTCACCCAAAGGCAGCTCACACTAACATCTACTGATCCGTCCCACCATGAAGGCGCTCTCAGCCTTCAGCGTGAACAACACACAACAAGAAGGTTATAGACTGAACACGTGGTGCAGAGCATCATTCTGAGCTGTACAGATAAACGACGCGGCGCCCAGTGAGCTGCGGCGCCCAGTGAGCTGCGGCGCCCAGTGAGCTGCGGCGCCCAGTGAGCTGTCCCGGTCCAGGCTCTGTGCACACGCTGCATTTTTGGTTCAAACGGAAAATTTCTTCTGGATTTCTACAGTTTGTGTTCGACACCGACCACATCCTCTCTGCAAACAGGTTCCAGAATAAAAGGTTTGGGAGCCATCTTGCTCTCTGATGTCATGTAAACACGTATCATCACCCGGACCAGACCGCCCACTGGTGGCGGGGGGAGGAAACGCCACCGTTTTCTCTGATGTTGAGCTCTTTATTAAAACCCCGTCCCGTAGATGTGTGAACGGAAACGCGTTCCCTTTCTAACGGATCGTCGTCGTGTGCGAAGGACGATGGAGGCCGAAGACAGACGGGCAGAAAGAAACCAAAGCAACGGAGGGAGATGGAAACGGATCCAAAGTACTGTTCCAGCTTCAGCTTGACTGAATGTTTAAAGCCACAGTTGAGCAGGTCTAAGAGATATTAAAGAAGGAGCAACCGCCGCCTCACGACGACGCAGCCGCGCGCCTCGCCTGAACAGCTTCTGATAATACAAGAGAAGAAGAAGAAGTCAACAATTACACTGGAAAAATATATGTATGCTTCTATTCATATATATAGCATCTTTAAAATCTATTTGTACAGAATGTATAGAGTGAACTTATGGCCATCTTGGCAGAGAAATAAAGGCATTTGAAACAATTTGCACGCTCTCGATGCCGCGGTCGTCTCGGGACCAGACATTCTTACATTGCAGAGATGCAAAGAATCAGGAAAAAAGGTAAGCTCTCCTTTCTGCTCTTTTTCTTCATCTTTTTTTTTTCTTTTAATCAGTGGCACTTTGTGCATCAAAAAATTAAAATCTAGAGTAAGGCTACAAGGGTGTGTATGTTAGAAGTTAGTCAGATAGAAAGGACCTTATTGTATCCTCGCTGGTTGTTTTAGACTCATGCATCCAGGCTAAAACGTTGCTGGAAAAGCGCGCTTTGTGGAACGTTTTAGGGCGGTCAGAGGACATGCAGCCTCGGTGCATCGTAGAGGTTCTGGGTGAGCCAATGTTGGCTGCTACAAAGAGCCTGGGAGAGGTACAAAATCTTTTATTTTTCTCTCTTTTAATGGTTTTTTGTTCTTCCCCTGACGAAAAGCGAAAAAATGCACAAAGAGGATGTGACAGTGACAGAGAAGTGAGTGCTTCTGTTGGGTTTACAATCAGCTGCTGGTTCCTCTAACTTCACGCCTAAGCAATCAAACAGTAACAGTGATGTCTTTTATTTAAATATTAGTGGTGGATTTTCTTTTTTTTCTACTCAGGTTCAACCGTCACATCAAACACATAAATAAGAACCAAATAAATACACATCAGTCGTTTCTCATTAAATAAATAATAAATACATTATTTGTCATTCTTCCTCTTACCTGTGGGGTTTGCACCAGTAACAGAAAAAGCAAAAACAAAACAGGAAAAAAAGAAAAAACAGACCAAAAAAAAAAAACTTTTCTTGTAAAATTATCAAAAGAATTTGTTATAAAACATCTGCACGTAAAAAGGTTGCTAGAAACCAAAAATACGCCTCGTCTATCGTTAGAGGTTCTTAAGACATCTGCAGACCGCTTCTCAGTAAAGTTGCATTTTTTGTTTGCTTGTTTTACAAAACAAAGGTAATAATAATAAATAGATTGTTTAAAATAAATAAACTTCAATAACATAAAAGGCAATAAGTTACAATTTAAAAGTTCACAAGTTTAAATAATTCATATATAACAATAATTATTGTACCACAAAACTATTCATTGAAATGAAGTGCAATAAATACTATTGATATGACCTAGAAATCTGAAATGTGTGCACACTACTAAACAAAGAGGGCTGGGCCGTTCTGAGGTCCGCAGAGCGAACGCACGCCGTCCGGTGGGAGCGGGGAGGCGTGTGTGGATCAGACAGCTGCTGGACGCCCAGCCGATGCTACAGGACGGCGCTGAAAGCCCGCTCGTCCAGCTCGTCCTTGTCGGGAGCGGATCCAGCCTCCGCGCCTCGTTCCGGATGAACGGAAGCGCGGAAGCCGGTCGGCGGATTCAGCAGGTGATCGGACGCCACGTCGAATCCTCCTTTCATCCACTCTGACTGAAGACTTGTGAACCCCGGCAGCAGCATGGTGTGGATTTTGGTCGCCTTCCTTCAGCAGAGCGCTCCCTGGGTTGATATTTGAAATTTGCCATTTTTGGAGTAACCTGAATTCCCTTTTTTTTTGTTTTTGAATGATATCGTTGAGCATTCCTCCGTTCTCTCAGCTCCTCATGCTTCCAGCCTCTCCAGCTTCAGGAGCCGATTCAGATTCCTAACTGCGCCGCATGTGGAGCCTCAGACTTTGATGCCCTTTACGGCCTTGTTGATGCTCTCCAGCAAGGCCTTGTTCTCGGGGCTCTGGAAGCACTCCTTGTTGGTGTACATGTCAGTCAGGGTGCTGATGTAGTTGTCAAAGTTCTGCTCCGTGATTGGCTCCTGCTGCCATGCAAAAGAGACGGCCGTGAGTGGAAGAAAGAGGAGAAGGCAGCGAAACACAGAGAGAAGTGGAAGCCTCACCATGTGGGGCAGGTGGATGTTAGCCAGGCTGCGGATCAGGGCCCGACTCAGACCGGACAGCTCCATGAAGAGAGCCTCATTCTGCTCTTCGATCATCTTGTTTTCGTGCTCGATGCTCTTTAGGTTTTTTTCCATGGAAGAGATCTGTGGCGGTTCAGAAACAAACCCAGATATGAGAAGATTTTCCTGAATCTGTTGACAGCAGTCCAACCTCCAAGCCATCAGTGCCTGTCCCAGCTCTGTATGTGTGTTAGCTTAGCATCCTGAACGCCATCCCCTACCGACTGCCTTCAAGCTATGGAGGTTTACTGGGATGCCTCCCAGTTAAAAAGAAAACCAATTCATTCCCTGACTGGCTTTTTCAAACTGTTCTTCTAGCCGACAAAGAAAAACTGAACAAGTTAAAATTCAAGAACCCAGTTCTGCTTAAAACTCTTTTTTATTATTTATTGGAATTCGACTTAAAGTGTAACTCACCCCACCTCTAAAAACCGAACCCCACCCCCAGACAAAGGGAATGGGCGGAGCCAAGAAACATTGAAGTGCAGGGCTAAGTGTGGGGCCGGTGTTGCCAACTTTAGCGCCTTTTCAGACCCTCCTAGCGCCTTTATTTTAAAAAAAGACCAGATGCCAAATCTAACGTTTTTTCTGTTAATGCAGACTTTGGCGACATAAAAGCACCAGACTCTTTCCTGCAGCAGCCAATCACAAGCCTCCTCTAACTGTCCGCTGTGGTCATGCAGGGCAGGCTGCCTGCGCTGCAGCAGAGAGAATCCAGAGTACTCGAATCCAGATTGCAAATGAAATACGCAAAGCTGCTGCTAATCCCGTCCTAGATGCAAGATGCAATCACTTTTAACTGTTGTCTCACATAAAATAAGGGTTAGAATGTTCATTCTGCAGCCTTATTCACTCCAATCTCTGCTGCTACTTTCTTCTTTTTCCCCTTCTTGTTTTTTTTTTGTTAGATAGCAAAAAGCTAACGGTGCATTTATGTCACCAATTGCTCTGGAGTGTGGAACTAGATAGCTGAATTATATGCTTTTTTTTTCATTCCTTGTTTTTGTAAAATTCTCTATAAAACTCTTCAAATCTCCACGTTTCCTCCTCCCTTCTATCCCATCTCTCTGCACTGCTTTGACTGACAGCCAAAAAATAAAAAATAAAAAATAGAGGAATTTTGCTGGAGAAGATTCTCAGTCATCCAGGTCATAGTCAATCAAAAAAAAAAGTTCAAAAACAATCAACTGGACTTTGTTTCCAAGTTTGTTCACATGTTGGACAAAGAAGACAGGTGGTTTGGGAGGGACGTGATGGAAGCCATCTTTGTTAGAAGCTGATTTATGCTCAGAAACCAGTAGACACAGATATGCCCCCCCGCCCTTCCGCAGACACTCTGCTGCACCTTTCCAAAACCGTAGGTGACCGCAGACAGGAGGCCTCTGATTGGTCAAATTTGAATCCGCTCTACACTATGCATATTTCCTGTTTGGCTTGCTTTGTTTGTCTGACCGCCATTGTGGAAAACGACTCATGAAGATGGAGCAGCTAAAAGAGCGAGGTGCACGAGAACGCTTGGACCCTTTTCCCACCTGGATCCCCCCTCTTTTTGGCCCTCATGTCTCTCCGTTTTCACACAAACTTGCCCCCACTTCCTCACCGCCTCGGCCGAGTTCCTGATTGGCCCTCTGGCGTTGTGGCGTGGAATAACATGGCGCAGACAATGCTTCAATATTGGACAGAAATCAAAAATATCTGTGACAGACTGCTGGGGGAGGATAACCAGAACTTAAAGTGGTGATTCTATAGGGTATCTGGTCCTTCAGGTCTCTAATAGGGTGATAGAATGATTCTATAGGGTATCTGGTCCTTCAGGTCTCTGAATGGGGTGTGTAACATTGGTTGGTCTGAATATTAGCTGTTCTATGAGCCCTAATGCAGCCTGGTTAAAAGCCCTAGAATGAAACCACAGGTTTTCTTCCTTTTCTGGTATGATCATGAATATTTAGATGAGCTGTGCTCTGATTGGTTGGTTTACAACGAGCCAAGCTGCTGAGCAAAGACGCATCATAGCAACAAGCACTCACTGAAACATCAGATTGTTGATGTTTCAGTAGGGTAACCTACAATGCAGCGATAGAGTTGATTGCTTCCCGCTATCATCGTAACCCCAACCCCCATACAGGGGAGCAGAGCACCTCACCTATTGAGCCAGGCCAACTATTCACTCTAACGACCCCCCTTTCAGAGACATAGACAGGTATGGGGCATTGCAGGCTAACAAAGAAGCCAAGCGACCCCCATTCCAAAGGGGGGGACCCGTTCATCCGTTTCTATTTGGATGTTTTCTAAACTAAAACCAGGCTTTGTTGGGCTGCTGGATAAAACCTGGAACTAAACGCTATTTCTGACATTTTGAACTGAAAAAGCTTCCTGGATGGAAGAGAAACGTCTTCAGACTTGGAAACAAAGTCCAGAGGATTGTTTTTTTAAAACTTTTTTGGAATTGGAGGGATTCAGAATCTCCTGCAGACGGATGACATGATGTATGAAAATTAGGCGATGACATCATCTAACGCCTTTAAGGACAGCTAATGGCGACTTTTTTTGTTGAGGAGTTGGCAACACTCTGAGGGGCTGAGAGATGAGGGTTAAGCAGGAATGTGATCGGAATGAGAGACAGTGGTGGCTAACTTAGCCTAGCCTAGCATGGAGAGAGAGCAGAGGGATGCTGGTCTTTAGACCCACAGATAATCTTTTATCAAAATAAATCAAACCCACTCAGCATTGAATGTCAACTCCTTTTTTCCACTAAACATTGAAAAAAAGCCTTTGAAATATACATTGATATATTTAAAACTGTGAAATCTATTTTCATTAAAGCCAAATAAAAAAAAATGAAGAGCAAATGTCCAGAAAACGTACCTTATTACAGTTTATTATCATCACAATAAACCACTGATCTATTATCCATTATAAGTTTTCCTGGAAATACCTTAAAATCTATAGAATCCCATATGTTGGTAAAATTACTAAACATAAATAAACATGCATGATGATAAATGCATGGCTCATAAAACCAACCAGTAGTTTAAACTGTGTGAACTGGCTGACAAATCAAATGAATGAATTCTGCAGCATGTTAAAGTCATCAGTATCAATAAAAAACCAAAGACGAACGCAAACCTGAGTCTGCAGGTTGACCATGTCGGCCTCCATTTCGTTGTTGGATTCGTTCAGGTCGTTTATCTCCCTGTTTAGCTGCTTGATCTCCTCATCGTTGTCCAGAACTAAAGGAGAAAAAAAAAACAGTGGAAAAGCTGAATGAACTGCAGGAAGGAGGACGGCTGGCGCTGGAGTCAACCTGCTGCATTATATACGCTCATATCATTGTTTCAGGAACTCGTTGGTAACATGAAGGCATCTCTGTGTCTTAGGATCAATCATCGTACCGTCTGTGGCTCTGAACTTGGTGCTCAGATAGTCGTCTGAGGGGAACTTGGCCTTCTTCTTAGCGTACAACGCTCTGGGGCATCCTGAGAGGCTGAGGGAACAAACAGGAAGGGTCCTTACTCAGGGTTTATACAGGAATGAATAATTCAAACTTAATCCTTTTTAATGCTCTTAGAAATAATTTTAATGCCACCAACAGGTACCCGTTGACGGGCTGCAGCCATGTTCCGAATTCCTCGTTTTCCAACCAATTTTTTTGAAATTTGCTTTTTTTCCCCCCATTCTCCAGCCTTTTCTCTGACTAAAGCTTCTTTTCTGAACATAAAGCTTTGCGATCAACCGGAATCAGTTCCACACAAATATATTGGGATATAATATGTCTGACGAATTTGTTTTTATTAAAAAAATTTGTAATAAAGCATTTTAAATGCCACAATAAACACATTTAATGAATTTTAATGCCAATTAAGGCCTTAATTTAAAAAAATAATAATTTAATGACTTTTAAGGATCTTTATTGTCCCGCGGAAACCCTGTTACTGCTCTATGCTTGATTAGATGCCAATAACATAAAAAAAGCCTGAATGTGTATAAAAAATGTTAGTACTGCTGACCACATCACTGGTTAAGATGCATACAAGGACTTAACTTAGGGATGCATGATATAATGGGCCCCCTATCGGTATCGGCCTTAAAACTGAATATCGGACATCGGCCCCCCCACCGATATTTAACCCGATATTTGATCAGCTTCTGAGTTTCTAAAGTCTAAAAAAAAAAAATAAACTTACTTCTTCTTCTTCCTCAAAAACTTCTTTTTTACAGACTTAAAAACTTCTAAATACGAGGGAAAAAATATTGATCCATTAAAATATCCCAATATCTTCATATGCTGATATATTGC
Source organism: Cyprinodon variegatus (assembly GCF_000732505.1). Classification (NCBI taxonomy): domain Eukaryota; kingdom Metazoa; phylum Chordata; class Actinopteri; order Cyprinodontiformes; family Cyprinodontidae; genus Cyprinodon; species Cyprinodon variegatus. The sequence goes on along the minus strand of NW_015152112.1, from coordinate 83,625 downwards.
CATTTAAAAACACCATATCAATCTCTTTTACTAATGAAATATTGCTATATGTCATCGTTATGCTACGAAATCCCCCGAAAATTCACCAAATGTTGCCATATTTTTATATGTTGATATATTGACGCGGTATCGATCTATTTTACTAACAAAATCTCACAAGAATTTGCAAAATATCACGAGAGTTTGTAACAGAACGATGAAATTTCACCAGATTTTGAAAGTAAAATAGATTTTAAAAATCTATTTGATATCAGCATATTAAAATATATTTGAGTATATTATTTTTCCAAGTGTCAGAAATGGATAACAAAACTGCTATTTTCAATGACTACTTATTTTTGTCCAGCTTTAACATCGGTATCGATATCGGTTATCGGCTACATGAGTTTTAAAATATCGGCATATCGGATATCGGCCAAAATCCCAATATCGTGCATCCCTAACTTAAATGATATTTTATTTCACGTAAACATTTAGAAAAATCCAGCCTTTGATTTAAATACAACAACAGAGAATTAGGGCGATTATGACGTAATCCATATTAACATTAAACATTGGTGGAGCTAAATCTTTGCTCTACTTCTCAAGCTGCTCGTGCACGCCCGTGCATGCTCGTGCACGCCCGTGCATGCTCGTGCACGCCCGTGCATGCTCGTGCACGCCCGTGCATGCTCGTGCACGCCTGTGCATGCTCGTGCACGCCCGTGCATGCTCGTGCACATGTTTAATAGGCGTTCCTTCTCGGGAGCGGATACAGGGTTGTGCATTTGCATTTTTTTTTTTCAAATTGGATATTTAGTTTGATTTTTATAAAAATTAATAAATGACTAGGAAAAATAAAGGCATTATTTTTTTTACTGTCATTCATCAAGTTAAAAAAATCAAAGTTCCAAACTAAATATTGAATTTGCAAACTAAATATTTAGCTAAATATGTTTATGAATGAATGAATGAAATTGTTGCATGCTCAGCCGTTCTGCGGCTCACCTGCGGTGCGTGAGGAAGCTTCCATTGGCGTGACCCGAGCCGTCACACCCGGGGGTGGGGCAGGTGGGCCCCTCAGTCTTAAACGCCTTCCAGTTGAAGGGCATCCCGTTCAGGAGCCCCTCCTTCTGTCTGCGGGCTGCCAGCGGGCAGCCGTAGGCGCTGCGGTGCGTGGCGTACTTTCCGCTGATGTGTCCCAGGCTGTCGCAGCCTGGCACGGGGCATCTGCTGGGAGGGGCGCGGAGAGGTCGGACACGGGGGAGACATCCGGGGGGACGGAGAGAGGGGGAAGGAGGTTTAGGCCAGAAATCAGGCAGACTCACAAATACTAAATGTATAGAAAGTTCTTATCAGGCTGTTTAAAAACTTTCTGCTTTTGGATCATTTCTTTTTGTTTTCTTAATGTCTTCTTGCTTTAGAATAATTACGAGCATCAACATGATCCTAGGCTCCAGGTTTCCTATGGAAATGCTAATTATCCCATGCACTGAGCTCTACATCACTCTGACATGAACCAGACCCAGAGTCAGGGATGTTCCCATCAGGGGGTGGGGCTTATCGTCAGATTCAATTAAAGGGTCTGTTCTCCTAAGCGTCACAGTGACTGCTCTCTCTCTGCTCCTCCTTTATTGCATTTTACTCTTTACCGTCAGTCATGCTAAAAGCAGACATTATGGCTCTCTGAGCGGTACGAACTTTAAAAGCTCCGAGTCCTCCTGGTTGTCCTTGGTAGGAGTTTTAATTCCACTTTTCTTGGCACGCGGGCACCCAGAGAGACTGAAAACAGAAAGTATGGAGTTGATAACAGAGGGTTGGAAAGGTTACGGTAAGGTGACTGCTTCATAAAGGAGAGAACATGAGAAGGAAGAATATTAAGAAAAGAAAAAGGCTGTCCATCCAAATGAAAAAGAAAATCAAATCAAAAGCGCCTAAAAATGTGAAAATGTGTATGTGTTCCCTGTCTTGCTCTACCATGAGCTGTCACTAGGCCTCTCTGACTGACTGACTGACTGACTGACTGACTGGTTGCGTGTTGGGCTGAAGGTGCAGACTGCTCGTTACCTTCGATGAGAGGCGTAGTTTCCTGTGATGTGACCGGAGCCGTCACATCCTGGGGTCGGGCATCTGAGAGAAGAAAGGATTATATTTTAGAAAGAAACCCTTAAAGGTGTTTTAGTGTTTACTGCATCACAGTCACACATTTCTATGGATTCTATTCAGACTTTATGCAGCATAAAGCGTTAATTAAAAACGTAAAAGTAAAAAAGCTTTTCTATTGAAGAATCTAACATTGATGCAGCTGGTGCAGCAATCACAGCTTCAGGAAATGAGGCTGAAATGTGACCAAACTCAGTGGGATGAGATGCTTTTAGATGTTGTCTCCAAAGTATCCAGTAGCAGAAAAAAGTCTCTAGATTTGGCGCTAGGAGCTTT
>NW_015152112.1:76009-79874 GCF_000732505.1 Cyprinodon variegatus | reverse complement strand
GAGTAGAAAATGAAGGCTAATCATGTTTTGGGTGTACTATTCCTTTAAGATCCTCCCTGGCCTCCTCCTCCAGCAGGATCTCTGCCGGGACTGACCTGCCCTCCACTCTCTCCATCTCTCCGGAGTCCCTGCTCATGATACTCCCACCGCTATGCTTCCCTGAACAGGTGGACCGCTCAGAGACTACAATGGTTTTGGGACGAACCAAATGTGAAATGATTGCTGTTTTCTCTCCATAAAGGCAAAGTTTAAAGTTCTCCACAGTGAACCTGTGTGTTCAACAGGGGGAACCCTGAGCGACAGGGCGTCTCGAGTCAGAGGCTGGAACACAGACCTCTACAGGAGCAGCTTTCTGCCCACAGCCATCAACATCTCCAGCTGCTCAGAGGAAACCTGGATAGCAGGAGTTACTGAAACTTTACTCTTAGGATGAGTGAATCGTTTTGAACTGATTTACTTTTTTGTCTGTTTTATTAGAGCCGCAGTGAAGGCAGCTGAAAGCAAAGGGAAGCTCTTCTCCTTTCAACATCATAGTTATGCTTAGAAAAAAACATTAAATCCCCAAAAACACACATTGAAGTATTTGACACGTGGAAATGCAAAAAAAAAAGGTGAAAGGTTATGGAAACATTTTCAAGGCACTGGATGCATATTAATCAACTTTAAATGTCCATAAACATGTTTACAGATCAAACATTTCTATGTGTGACTGATGGAAGCATCTATGTGCAGAAAGAAGCAGCAGCAGATGAGCTAACATCAGCAGAGTAAAGGCTGGACGGTGGGAGCAGCAGTTTGCTGAAACAGAAGGCAAACAAAGCGCAGAGCAGACATACTTGAGTTCAGGGGTGTGGGCCGCCATGAGGGAGCGAAGGCTCTTATCAGCGAGAGGACACCCAGACAGACTGAGAGAAACAAGGAGAAAGAGGCGAGGAGGGAAGCCGAGGAGAAGAAGGACGTGAGTGAAGAGAAACAGCAAGATCATTCAGGAATAAGATAGAAAGATCAATTATAGATGGACATTAAAGTCATTCACTGGCTTTACTGTAACATTCACATCAGGATCTACCTTCACAATATCTAACCTCAGAGGATCTACCTTCACAATATCTAACCTCAGAGGATCTAATTTCAGAAGATCTAACCTCTGAGGATCTAACTTCACAATATCTAACCTCAGAGGATCTAATCTCAGAGGATCTAACCTCTGAGGATCTAACCACTGAGGATCTAACCTCTGAGGATCTAACCACTGAGGATCTAACCTCAGAGGATCTAACCTCTGAGGATCTAGCCTCTGCGGATCTAACCTTTGATGATCTAGCCTTTGATGATCTAGCCTCTGAGGATCTAGCCTCTAATAATCTCTAACTTTGCGATGAGCAGCAGGCGTTGGAGCGTACCTGCGATGGGAGGCGTAGTTTCCTGTGATATGGCCGCTGCCGTCACAGCCAGGTGTGGGGCACCTGTAGGGGGGGGGGAAGGGGTGCAAAGACAGAGAATTTAAAATAAAAAGTAGAACAGGAAGTAAATTGGTCCTAAAAGCTGAGATTTCCCTCAACAGTTAAAGCTTCATATGTTCCAATATATTCTGAAGTTATTAGAAAACAGAATAAAATGTTCAAAATGCTGAAACTAAACAATTTAACTAGAAGTTCATTAATTATTATGACGCTTTTATACAGACTTTATTAGAAAATAAGAGTTAGTAAAAGTTCTGATAAATGTCAGCATATTTTGATGCTGCTTTTAAGAGCGATCTGGTCCATTAAGGCAGGAGAAACATTTTCATCTTTAACATTTCATTATGATTTTAGTTTCATGCATGAAGATTTGTAATTTTCTGACTCTTTTAATTGTGGATAAAAGCCTGAATTAAAGAAACAATAAAGATGTCAGGATCTCCATCACTCGATGTGATGATAATTGAGAATCAAACATGTTCTTGGTTTGATTTATTTGATGGGAAAGTTAGTTTAGATTTAATAAATAGTTTCATAAGTCAGGATGTTTTAATCTGCAACAGGATTCGGTTTCTGAGAGTAAAATCAGTTAAATTGGGCAGAAATAACCAAATGGGATTGAAAAGCAAACAGTAGAAGCAAAGTGTTTCTGGGATGCTAACCAGCTAACCGTGTTTAAACCTCCGCAGCCACACTTACGAGAGCAGCTCCTTCTTGCTGTCCTTGGGCTGAAACTTGACCTTGAAGCTGGGAGTTGTGACCTCTCCTGGGTACTTCCTGTCCTCCAGACAGTCCTGCAGCCCGTCGCAGTCCTCCTGGTCGGAGGAGACGTACGAGTGGCCCGTGTGCTCCATCTGAAAACAGACGCACTGCTTAGGTTTGTTTGCAGAACAGAAATCACTGCATAGATGGAAAAAAGAAAAACAAAACTTCACATACTCCCCCCCCCCTCCCTTATTCTTCTGTAGACTTGATGTTTCCAAATGCAAAGTGTCCTCATAAAAAATTAACATCCAAGGCCTTTATATTTCTTTTGAAAAAGTTCAAAGCAGTGAAAATTAGCATATGCCAAATCCTGGATGGTGCAATGCACCTGACACACCACCTCTGCTATGTTTCAGCTGCTGGTAACTCTTGCATTTCACTCAAAGAAAGGAATAATAGAAAGAGGAAGCAAGAAAAGGCGATTAGACAAAGAAAGTGATGTAAACAAGAAGTTTTCATTGAAAAGGCTTAAGGGTTTTTTAGTGTGTGGGTATTTATGCTGCAGCAGCTCCTCAGTGACTCCAGCAGCAGGAAAGGAAAGGCTCCTGTCTGATTGCACTGACCTCGTCTGCTTCCTCCTCCCTCTGGCGGTTGGGTTTGGTGAAATCCAGCGGCCCCTCCCACTCTTCCTGTTTGTACGTTTGAAGGTTTGGGGACGTCATTCCACTGTTTCCCCCGTGGTGGAAGGAGGAGGAGGAGGAGGATGAAGATGGGTCTGGGGAGCGCACCCCGGGGCTGGTGCCAGACACGCTGCCCTCCCGTTTGATGGGCTTCTTCATGCTCAGGTCCAACGTGCCGTTCTCATCCACCTCGATGTCCATTTCCTGTGTGGAAACATAGCAGTTCTGCTGAACCCCCAAACAAACCAACTCTGGATGTTTTAGGTCTATAACGGCCCATCAAGGTGGCAGAACCTCAAAACCTTCTGATTACGCTGGGATCTGTAATCTGTAATCTGTAGCTGAAGCATCTGTTATAATTAAAGATGAAACTAATGATTCTGGCTGCCAATCAGATTGATGGATTCCTTTCTAAGCGTCAAATTGTGTCAAAAAACAGGAAGTTAAGTTAAAGTTTTAGTAAACTGACTTATTAAAACATCTCACCCTTCTTAGGCAGAACAGATTTGTTTCCTTTCATAAAAAAGAGAGAAAAAGGAAAGATATGTTGCATTTTAATATGAGCAAAAAAGAAAAAATTTAAAAGAGTTCAATCAATTAATTAATCAATTTCTTTATTTTCAACCACAATTTACATTGTAATCGAGATTTCAGTTTCAGTACAATCCGTTCATCGGGGAACGATTTACCGCGGCCATGCGTCCCGCAGAACGCCGCCTTTGGCGCGTTCCTACGGCTGCCAAGGGCCCCACCATGAGGCGCTTCCCTATAGCGCTGACGTCGAAGATTGGTTTATTGATATGAGGCATTTTAATATGAGCAAAAAAGAAAAAATTTAAAAGAGTTCAATCAATTAATTAATCAATTTCTTTATTTTCAACCACAATTTACATTGTAATCGAGATTTCAGTTTCAGTACAATCCGTTCATCGGGGAACGATTTACAGCAGCCATGCGAGCCGCAGAACGCCGCCTTTGGCGCGTTCCTACGGCTGCCAAGGGCCCCACCATGAGGCG
>NW_015152112.1:67672-75798 GCF_000732505.1 Cyprinodon variegatus | reverse complement strand
GGTTTCTTCCTGTTTGAAAGCCAGGAGGATTTTACATTTATCCAGAAACTAGGAAGGAATTTTATATAATTCTAAATTCATTTGAGTTCTTAAAGGAAAATCAGAGGATTTTCTCTAAAGGGAAGAATGCTTTACTAAAACTTAAAAAAATAAATAAAAGGCATTTATTTTACTATCATGGCGGCTGAGGGAGTCGCTGTAATATGAAATATAAAAATGTTTTTTAAAGCGTCGTGCTGCTGCTGCCCTGATATCAATATTCTACCTGGAAACAAACAGAAGAGCTGAATGATTCAAAGGGGGCCCGGGGGGGCCCCAAAGAGCCACATGTGGCCCCGCTTTAAAATAACCCCACCCTTTTCACTACGTTAAACTGAAGACCTGCTGAAACAAAAACCTTTTCTCTGTTTCTCTTCTGAACGAAGCGCTTTTCTTTCTAATTGGCTGAAAACGAAGTAAAAATCTGAAGGCTCAGTGAATCTCTTCTATCTCAGTTCATTTTCTGGTATTTATTCCTACAGCAGCGTCCAGCTTTTTGTCGGACGGGTTCAGCTGCGTCAGATCGGCTGCTCTCATGTCGGAGATGCTGTGTTTCGGTGCCAGTGGCGCCGACAGAGAGCTGGAAACTCCTCGCTTCATTTTAGGGCTGGCAGGCGAACAGAGAGCCAGGGGTGAACGGAGGAGGAACGCTCTCACAGCCTGGTCAAGATCTAAAAATATCAAAGCACCGTGAGCGAGGGAAAGAGCGCTGGAACCATTCCCAGACGGGTCCCAGGTGGATGAGCACGGCGTTCCGCTCTTCCAGAATCGGATTTTAACTGACTCCGACTCTGATTCCAGATCAGTTCCCAGCTGATTGGTGCAGCTCGGCCTGCGCTTGGATCAGCGCCTTGCTCAATAACACCTCGGTTTGCTTAGCTGCCATCAACACAGATTTTCTCTTTATTATCTCAAAACGATGTTAGGAAATAGAAATAAAATAAAGCAGCGACTTTCTCTCCTCAGCAAAACAAAAAAGGCCTTCAGAAATCACAATATGAGGGAAAGGAAGGCCTCCTGTGCAACTGGAGGGAAATGAGTGAGAGGAAAAAAAAAACACCTTATTTAAGGAGAAAATGGTCGAGATGCTAAGAAAAAATGAAAGAAGGGGGAGGGGCTACCTGGTGGAAGTGAAGTGTCAGTCAGCCAAATTTAATAACAACATGAAAAGTGTGTGATGGAGGGATGAAACGATGAGCGAGGATAACGGAGGTGATGCAACCGAATCTCAACGCCGCTGTGTTGCTGGAAGCCAAAGCCTCCTGATGATGCATTCATGCAGAGACGATGTGGAAGGAGTGGGGAAGGCACACCCACTGCTAACCCTTCCAGTCCCAGCAGCCGTGGCCTGAAATCTTTTATCTGAACGACGCTCTGCTAATGATCCCGCTGCAAACACCACCAGGGCGTCTCTTCAAATGTTTAAATAAGCTCAGAGGGCTGAGGAGGAGCATCTGCTTCATTACGCCTCTAAAACATGAAGACAGAACCCATCCAGGATGGGCTGCTGACGAGAGTACCTTGCTTTGAGGCTTGATGCTGAGATTCTCAGGTTTCTCCCAGCAGCGGGTGGACAGGTTAAGGATGGCGGTGGCAGCCATGTGAGCGGCTTCGGCGTCATGGGAGTAGTCGTAGGGGAGGGAGGAGCTCTTCCCGTAGGCGTGGAGGCTCAGGGTGGGAGAGGACGACTCGGGGAAGGAGGGCTTGGCTGCAGGAAGACAGACAGTTAGATCTGACAGTGAGGGAAGAAACAAACTTTATTTTTAATTCACCAAAGAAAGAAAACTCTAGAAATGTTTCCAGAATCCACCATTAGAGCAAGAAAATAAAACAGATCCCTGAATAATTAATAAAGTAATATGACTGCAGCTTTATTATTTCCACTTAGAAGCATCATAGAGCTATCTCTATAGTTCTGCTGCTATAGGCTTAGCCTGCTGGAGGACATAGGGACCCCTTTTTCATCATTCTGCTTCATTCTATCTCTATTCTCCCACTCTGCAGAATCTGTTAGTTCAATCTCTAACGTTCTGCTCTCTCTGCTTTTTCTCATAGTAGCTTCATCTGGTCTGTTCCTGTTTGGCTGTGACTCCATCCTGGAGAGCAATATCAGCTGTGCTGCTGCCATCAACACCTTTGTTTCTAGATGTTGGAGCTTGGCCTGTTTTCCAGTGTAGTCCTGTTTCTCTGACTGTGACTAACTGGATGTGCTCTCTTCATCCTCTGACATGGGAGCTGGCTCGGAGCTCGTCTGCCTGGCTGTGTGTTTCCTGGACGGGGCCGCCTGTGGAGCTGGTTGACAGTTGCCTTTTGTATCTATGCTTCTTTTTCTATGTCTGCTTCTGTCTCCTTGAACCCCAGTGGGCCTCAGCAGATGGCCGCTCACACTGAGCCTGGTTCTGCTGGAGGTTTCTTCCTGTTTGAAAGCTGGGAGTTTTTCCTCTCCACTGTCGCTACAAGCATGCTTAGTGTGAGGGATTGCTGAAGAGTCAATGAGTCGATGCAATCAGCTGGTTTTCCTTAGATAGAAAACATTGAATCAATCTGACTGGATGATCTGGTGAACTGGAAAGTGACCTGAGATGACATGATGTGAATTGGCGCTATAGAAATAAACTGAATAGAATTGAATGCATCTTGCTGCCCTTTGATAGACGGCTACCTTTGCAGGATGAGCTCACACGGGGGAGGGGCTTCAGAATCCGATCTGCTGTCTGTGAACTCAGATATCACCTGAACTGTTTGACGCCACTAGCAGCCTAAGCCTCTGAAATCCAGGCAGAATTGATCCATGTTTTCATCTTTGCACCAAATTCTGACCCTTTGCGGTCAAAACTTCGCTCATTGACCTCTGACCTTTGTCCAAACATCTTCTATTTTCTCTCCTTAGATGGGTCAGATAAAGACGATGAGGACTGTATGTTTAATTGATAATTAAATGTTGATTCAAAAGGACAAAATGAGACAAAAACGGAGAATAATTTAAAGAAAAAAAGATTTATCCAGAATATTGGTTGGTGATAAAACTCGTTGCATCTCTCAGTTATGCAAAACATACTAATATGAATAAAAAATATTCTCTATTTACTTCCTTCATATTGTTTTATGATTAATGGAATAATAAAAAGATAGATTTTACAGATAATATTTTGGTTTCAGTGTCTGTTTCAGCGCTCTGTGACGAATTTGACAAACAAGGCCGACTAACAAACTCCCCTTCATTTAGAAATAAAATAAATGTTAGGATTTTTCTTTAAAGCTTTTATGTTTTGGTGAGTAGAATTTATTTTTTGCGTTGTATGCATTATTTAAATTGCAAAAAAACAAACGACACAAAGACTGTTTACGCTGTCTTACTTTTGAAGGCTTTTGGTGACGTTTCGCTGGTGGTCATCTTTGGAGCAAGCGTGCGCTTCCCAAACACTTGGGCATCAAAGCTTGCATAATCGAAGGAGACCTTGGAGTACTTCTCCAGCTCCTTGGCCAGGTTGGCGCGCGGTGTAGAGGGGGCCATGTTGGGCCTGTAGTTGCCATACTGGGGCACCTCCAGCTGCTTCACAAAGCACATGGGCCTGCAGAGCCAAAGGGAGAGACGGCACATCAGCTGATTAAATGGAGAAAGAAATAAAAAAGAATGAGAAGAGGAGAGAAAAACTGAATAAAACAGATGAAGAATGAGTGAAAATAGGTAGAATGAAAGAGAATGAGTAAAGATAGGAGCTGCAGTGTACTTAGCAGGAGTGCAGCAGGATTAAAAGCTCTCTTATCAGCAGAGGGCACATTTGCATGTTGTACAGCATGGAATTTATGAGCGTTAAGCCCTCTCATTTTCCTGGAGAGCCCAGGCTATTGTCAAACCTGTTGGCGTAAATCCACTGATAGACTGGGGAGAGGAGGAAGAGGAGGAGGAAGAGGAGGAGGGAAAGAAAAAAACGCTCCTCTTTTTTCCCCCTTCTAACCGTATGGACATTAATCAGCTCCATGACCTGGCCTGCAGGGCGAAGGAGGAACTAACTTCCTAGCAGCCGTCAACGAGGATTTTCTTTTGTCTTTGCATCAAATCAACACGAATACCGTTAGAATGAGAACTACGGCAGGAATCTGACATAAATATGATGGACGGAAAGCTCATTTACATAACAATCTGAAGAAAGAAAACAAAGCTTATTACGTTTTAATCCAATGCTTTGTCCGTCTGGTGATGTTTTCCTCTAGGAAGGCAATTATTTTCCCCATCCTTCTGCAAGGCCCCTATAACTTTCATTATTAGCATATCAGCTGCATTATTAATTAAAATACCAGCGAGGGAGAGCATGGACACAGCATTATGCTGGTGTCTGCTTTGTGCTAATTATCATTCTTTCTGCTGTGATCACGCTGCCAAGCTGGTTTGGAGAGATGACTGAAGATATGGAGACCTTAAGATTTAATGTGACAGAATTGATTAAGGTCTGCAGAGCACCAGCAAACCTGGCAAAGACCTCCGAGACGAGCTGGATCCAGTCTGGCCTTAGAATTTAACTAGGCTATAGGCTACTAGCTAATGACAAATATCTGAAAATAATGGTAACTTATCAGCCTAGTTAGTGCTGTAGCTAAATAGTAAAAATAAACCATACAAACATTGATTTCTTGAAAGCTTTAAGTGAAGTTAAAATGAACTGTCATGTTTCTGGGTGTTGGAGCCGGTCAGACCAGCAATACCTAGAGTCAATACCCATTTATCCCTTTAGTTTTGGAAGGAAAATACACTTTATACTACCTCACTGGGCGTGTTTCCCTTTAGGCATGGGCAAAAAAAAACTATTTGATTACTTACTTTTTGGTGTTTTTTGAAGCGTATGGTGATCTGACCTTGAATTGGTTTTTTGACAAAAGGGATGCACGCCCGTTTAGGTAGTTTAAAGTCTATTTTTCGTACCAAACTAAAAGGATAAAGGCAACTCTGACGTCTTGCGCATGGGTATTGACTATAGGTATGCTGGTCTGATGGGGTATGCTCATCTGACAGAACATTCCTACACTGTGCGATTTTTTTTACCCTTTTTGGGGTGATTTTTCAGCCTGATGGCGCGTTGTGAAATATACAGAAGGTAACGAGGGGCGATCAGCCTCTAACGACCACCTCCCCATCAGGAATCATAAGGTCGGGAGAAAATCAAACATGTTTGAAATTCAGTCGGCCGTCATACTCTTCTTCTTCTACTTCCTCTCAGATGTAAACCCAGCAGCATGGCGGGGGGGCAATGAGTGAAATGGAGTTCTTCCTGTCAAACTGACAGACCGTAGTAGCCACGTTAGCTCAGCCATGTCTTTGTCCAAATACGTCGTTGCCTTTTCTTTTTAGGGCTTTCAGCGCAGAATCGCACAAATAGCTAAGGCAGCGCGTTTCACTCTAGTGAGCTTCATGTTCTTCTACACGTTTGGCGTCAGGGCGTCGGGTCGCACAGTGTTGGAACAAACATGGTGAGCTGTGAACTTTTTATCGCTACGGTTTCATCTTACAGTGTGAGCCGTAGCTGCGTGCAACAATTGAAAAAATCGTACAGTGTACGCCTAACTCAACGGTGAGTTTATTACTTTCATTTTTCTGTAGCTGAGTTAGCGTTAGCTTGCATGACCGGCTCCGTGATGCTGGTTTTCCTTCAGTATGAGCGCCACAAGCGTCACGTCACGTGACTAATAAACCGTAACGGGATTGGCTGGGTGTTGGACGCCACAATCCATTGCTAATGTCTGTGACCTGAAGTAACCCTTCCCTTTTTACACTGAATTTAGACGCCGAATTTAAGACGGTGAAATAGAGCCAGTTGAATCTCAGGAGGCTGAAAATATTGAGGTTGAATTTTTTTTATATGCAGATTTTTTTAACACTGAAAAATTAAACTGAAAAATAAGTATTGAAAATGTAATCACTGTAAAATAGTAATGTGAATTTTTAGCTTGAAGAGAAAATAACAAATGAAATTTCAACTGTGTAGAAATAATGACAATTCGTTTTTTTTAGGTCAAAAATGTGTTCTGAATGTATTTTAACACTGAAACAGGAAGTACAAACATACAACATTTAAATTTCAGGCATTTTTAATTCAAATCCCAGCGACAAAGATTTACTTCCATATACGCCTGGCTTTAAGGAAGCAAATGGCCGCTGTTCTTCTGAGCTGGTAAATGAAATGCTCGATTTGGTTAGCATTAGCATTAGCATTAGCAGACCTGGTAGTTTGCTGGCAAACATTACAGAAGGAGAAATGGGGAGCGCAAGCCACTTACTGTCTACGAGGTCTTAAGTTTCATTTTTAAGTAAACTTAACATTAAATGTACATACGAGTTTTAGAGGAATAAAATGTTAGTCTCTTAATATACAACTAAATGTGATTTTTATACAAATTTAAGGTTGGCAAACTTATATAGTAATCAATCCACCATACTAGTTGGGCCTAAATGGAGCTATTGTTGATATATCGGTAAAAGTGTCGCCCTCTGTGGGTAGCGGGTGGCTACTGCAGCAAGGTTTGGGTTTAAAACCGTGTTAAACAGACTCAGTTCTGGATCTGAACAGAGCGGCTGTTGATGACCCACCTCAGCACTCTGTCATTGGGGCTTCCTTTGAGATGCTCGCCGCCCAGCTGAGAGAGATGCTGCTTATCATGGGTCTTTGAAAGCTTCTCAGCAGCAGCGATGGGGCATCCAGAGAGACTGTGAGGACGGAGGGACAGGAATGTCGATGAATTTCAAAAACATCACCAAGCTGCTGACATGCATCCACATCACACTGATGCTGGCTGACACATTTGCTGTCCTGCATGCATGCACATGCAGACACAAAGGGAAATGATAAACTGCAAAAGCCTGTCCTGCAGAAATGCTTATAAAGGACACAGATTAACGACTGCACAGACGGGATACCTGCGGTGTGTGTTGCGGTTGCTGTTTACGTGGCCCTGACCAGTGCAGCCAGGAGTTGGACACTTCAGCACATTTTCATGCATGGCCAGAACTGAGCAGAAGAATCACAGATTCAGGAAAATCACGACACAATCTAAACAACTTCATAAACGTAGAGCTGGTAACAAACCCAACGTACGAGTCTCACATCAGACTGATACATGTAAACTACATTTTATTTTCCAAAAACCAGCTGTTAAACATCTTCCCACACATCTGCCATCCATCTAAACCATTAATGCTGCATGTATGGAGTCAAATTCAAGTAAAAGGCAGTTACAGTTTAAAAAAGTGACGCCCAGAAATGTCTTTTTTGAACCACAAATAGGCTGGTATGATTCTTTCTCTGTGAAATTCCCTCTCAGGAAACAGCATTCAGATGAAAGACAAAGCCAAACTCACTCTCTGGGGGGATCCTGTCCTTGTGCGGACAGCCTGACAGGCTGCGATGGTGGGGGTAAAGACCAGTCACATGACCGGTTCCATCACACCCCGGCGTGGGACACTTGTTCTCCCTCTTCTCTGGCCTCTCTGGAAAAGGATGCAAGGAAAAGAGCAATGACAGGGGCAAGAAGGAGAGTGGGATGAGAGAAGAGGACAACAGCGAGTGGTTAATGCCATCAGACCGTTTGCTTGGCTGAGCATGAAATCTAGACATGTTCCCGGCAGTAACACCACCTCTATCCCTTCCTGCTTTGTGCATCTGAGTAAACATGCAAGATGTTTTCTGGATTATCCTAAATGAAATTCTGAAGAAAAAAAATGTATTTCTGAATGATTGTGCATTATCCTTAAAGGTTGCATGATGCTCGTCGTCTCGCAGCACTGACAGGAGGAGAAAAACAAGACATTAAGATGTCTACTGAGACCTCTAATTTGGACTCTAATGAAGGACAACAACTTCAAACTTGTGTTTGGGTGGAAAAACTCGTCAGTATCTGACAGACAGTAGAGTCAAGCTAATTTCTTCCTTTTCCAAATATTGTTTTTTCAAACTCTAAATGTTTGTGCAAACATCATATTCAACCCTAGAACATTATTTATCCTAAAAAGGCAGATATTTAGGAACCAGGGGCGGATATAGGAAATTTGGGGCCCTAGGCAAAGACAGGCAGGGGGCCCTTTGAATTGAGAAGAC
>NW_015152112.1:64333-67129 GCF_000732505.1 Cyprinodon variegatus | reverse complement strand
GTTTGCTGCTGTCTGTTTGGACCTTTCTGAACATGTGCAGCAAATGGACTGATCCAATATGGCGGACACTGGCAGTTTTATGGGCCATCGGCAACTACCTATTATTGCCTAATGGACTGAAACAAATAATGCAAATGTTTTTGCAATTCACTTAATCATATTTAGTTACTTTAACCCAATTGTTTCATGTTAGCAGGGTAGGACATAATACAATTGTGTTAAAGTAACTAAATATTTTAAAGTAAATGCCATAAGCGGTTGCATTCGTTTTTCAGTGTAAATCCCCCCCTGGTCAGAACTACCTTTATAAAAACAAAAACCATATGAATCTAAATCTTTAAGGTAATTTAGTGATGTTTGTAGTTTTGTTCTGCAGCTCTGTAGACCTAAAGTTCTCCTTGCCTCCAACCAAACCCTCAGAAATACACCTTTAAATCTGTAAAGGCCTCAAAGATAAGGAAAATAAAGGAATCAGAGATTACAGGCAGTCAAACAGACTGCGTACAAATGTCTTGCCTTTGAAATAAAACTTATATCTCTACATGTTCACGTTCTCATTCTTTTATGCTGGTATGAACAATGCAGGGAATAATTAGAATATCCTGAATCTTCACTGTTAGGCTACAACCAGGGGTGGACAGAACGCCGGGTGTTCTGGGCGGCGCCCGGTGGGCCGATCCAAGGCCGTCATATTCCACATGGAAGTGCAATGATAGGCAAGGTTTACAACTATTATTTCAAAACTGTTTTTAATTGAAACCTTTTTCTGAGCTGATGTTTTATATTTTCTATTGTTTGCTTTATTAATAAATATGTTAACAGATCTGCATGGATCTCCCATCGGACTCTGGATGTAAGCCAGACCGTATCTGTGCCACCAGAGAGAGGAAAGAGGAGCAAGAGGATGGCGGGATGCTCTGCTGGCCTTCAAATTGAATGTTAACGAGACATGCATCTACTAATTAGCGACGAGGAGAACATGAACGCCACCACAGGGGGGAGATGGGGCCAAGGAGAGGGCAGCACTACCAGGCATGTAATCACACTGCTGCTTCTCCACGAGCATGACAAGCGGGCAGCGTGCCAGCAGTGAATAACGAGGCCTGAGCGTGTAAACAAACATTCTGCACATGCTAACGGTGGAACAACCCGCACTCCTCCTTCTCCTCTTGACTCCTCGGCCTCTTCCAGCACCTCCTCTCCACACGTTGGTGTTTTCTGTTGCTGGAGCCTCTTCAGCCACGTTATGCAGGAGACGGGAGGATCCAGGAAGCGCTGACGGCCTGATGGCGGTATCTGCTTCACTCTGATTATCCGTACACTTTACCTCCACAGACAAGCTTCAACCAGAATATATTTATGATTTACTCTAAAGGTTTTCTACACACATTATGCAACTCTTTGCTTTCAGCATGAATATCATGATGTAGAAGGATATATAATTCAATATTCTGTTTAAGATGAGAACAATGGCTCTTCTAAATGTGACAAACACTACAAAAAAATCTAGAAAGAAAAAATAGAATTTTCCCTTAATTTGCAGGTAAATAAGATCATCTGCAAATGGAATATGGAGTCATTTTTCTCTTAAAATAAAATAAATAGAAAGTAAGCACTTTAAATAAGAGAATGCAATATTTTTTTTATTTTAAATGTAAATTGTCTTGTTCTCCTGGCAAAGTGTTTCACTTTCCTCCTCAATTCAAGGAAAAATGCACTTATTTTAAGAAAAAAGGACTTATTTAGATAAACATCTTTTGCAGTGAAGGGACAGTGTTTAACACATTTTGCTATTAAGATCAAGTCTTTCAGAAGTACATACTCAGCTAAAGTCTAAAACAATCATCAAAAACGGAATGTGGTCCATTCCCCGATGGAAGATGACACATTGATTACGGCAGCCCAAAGGGATCAAACTTATTAGTTGCATGTTTTAGCTGCATATGAAGATGTGCTGTCGGCTGAGATGAAACAAGCAAAGTGGACCGTAGATTGCTCTAGTAGCTGAATTCTGCTGAAATGGAGGAGGATTGATACTCGGAGAATAAAAAAACAAGTTATTAAAGGGGGAAAACAGAAAACTGAGGCTGGAGGATTTCCGCTCTACGGGCTTAATTAATTCAGTAAAGTTTATTTTGGCGGAAGGACAGGGTGCGTCTCTCTGCTGTTTTTAAGTTATAAAGCTCACCACTAGGTGGCGGTAAATTTGTGGCTTTAGAGCTAATTTTTCACAAAAGAAGAAGAAAAGACGGAGCCGTTTTCGTTAAACTACGTTAAAATGTGCTGACTTCATATTTTCCTAGAACAAACCAAATTCTTCCCTTTTTATTTTTACTGCAGAATGGAGAAGAATGTTTAAAGGTGATAACAGAGTTATATATTAATTTACTTATATGCTTTTATTAATCATGTTTCAGGGTTTTTAATAATAGGAAAGAGCTTTACCATTTTGGTTCTGCTTTTAGATGGCTAACAATTAATTACTGTTAAATGTTTTTTTTATACATAAATTAAGGGACAAAAGCAAGAAAACGGAGCAGTCTTGAGCTTAAACTCTTCAACCATACATTTCCTCTCATGTTGCTTATATTTAACATTTTTAAAATAACAATTTACAGACCAATCGTTCTAGCTTGAGTGCTACGCTGAATAAATGTTTAGCACCGGCTTTAGCTCCACCTTTAGCATCGCATTTAGCATCACCTTTAATGCGGCCTTTAGTTCCGCTTTTACTGCTGCCTTTAGCGGCTTCTGTAGTGCCACCTTTAATTCTGCCTTTAGTAGTGCCACCTTTAA
>NW_015152112.1:48524-62969 GCF_000732505.1 Cyprinodon variegatus | reverse complement strand
GGCTTCTTCAGTGCCGCCTTTAATGCTGCCTTAGTTCTGCCTTTAGCTTGTCTTTAACACCTTCTTTAGCGCCTCCTTGAATTAAGCCTTTAGCGGCACCTTTAGGAGCTTCTCTTTTGCCGCCTTTAACGTCACTTTTAGCGTCGCTTTTAGAGCCGCCTTTCCTGTCGTCTTTAACTCCGCCTTTAGCGTTCTGTTAGCTCCGCCTTCATGCAGTCCTGCATAGTTTGAATGTTTTCTGAACCACTCTAATAAAAAATCTGGAGAAAATATATGATAAATCATCGAATGAAGCTTCTGAATCTGTGTCGGCGGCATCTATTAGTGAAGCTCTGTAATCCTGATTATCTACACATCTTAACTAGAAGAAGGAGGGGCCAACCTTTGCTGAAGTACGTCTTGCGGATGATGTCCAGGTGCTTGGGTCTGTCCTCGATGGTGAAGTACCTCTGGTGATGGAGGTCCGGAGCGCGGAGCAGCTCCCTGGGCCCGGCTGGCTTCACCTGCTCGGCCTTCAGGGCGATGGCCTGCTCCAGGAGGCCCAGGTTCCCTCTGGTCATGTCGAACATCTCCGACTCGTCGGTCACCGTGGAACGCTGCGACAGGCTGTCGTCATCATCTCGCTCGTCGTCTCCGTCCAAGTCGTCAAAGTCCTTCTCCTCTGACTTGTCGGACCGCACTTCGATGACGTCGGGGGAGGCTGAGGCTTTGTGGATCTTAAAGTTGTCCCCCCTGGGAATGGAGAAGTAGTCGTGGAGCGGGCTGGCGGTGTGGGAGCTTAAAGGAGGGCTGCTTTTGAAGTCTGGAAGTGAGCCGTATCTGTTGCTGCCGTAGTCCTCCAGAAGTCTATGGTTTTCCGTCTTGATGTGTGTTCCCTGAGCTGCTGCTGTGCTGGTGATGGTCTGGACGGCAGTTGGCACATCAGATATGGAGAGGAAAGAGCTGTGCTCCTCTTCATCTTTCTCATCATCCCCCTCATCTTCTGCTGGAGTTTCCTGCGTCTGCTGCACTGATACCACCATCTCCTCCTCCTCCTCCTCCTCTTCCTCCTCCTCTTCCCCTTTGATCTGCTGGCTGTGGCTCACATGGTTGCTCATGTTAACATGCTCGCCCTCCTCTTCCTCCACCGTCCTCCCGTCATTCTGCAGAGCAGATGACTCCTCCAGAGTTCTTTGTGCCTCCTCCTCTTCCTCCTCGCCCTCATGCATGGCCTCCTCCTGTTCATCCTTTTCTTCTTCTCCCCCCTCAGCTGCTGCGCTGACATCTTCAATCTGCTGCAAAGCCACGCCGTGAGTGTGGCTGTTAGAGACCTGGCCCAGGTGGAGCAGAGAGTCGGCCACCTCTTCGGCGCTCTGTGAAGGCGGAGGGCTCACCTCGGCTGCAGGTGGCGCGGCTCGTAGCTCCGGCTCAACGATCAGGCACTCCTGCTCTGTGAAAGCAGAGAAGAAGAGGTTAGAGCAGAGGCTCAGAGCGAAGCCGGAGTCACGCAGGGAGCTCAAGCTGTCGGCATCAACTCTCAGCCTGTGAAGTGACGGTGCAGAAAAAACGACCCGCTGTCACAAAGATGCATCAGTTTAAGCAGCTCATAGATCCAGTTGTATGCAAGAGTGTGAAACATTTCATCTTCCTGTTTCTCTTTACTTGCTTCATCCACCTGCATGTGTAAATATAAAACAACCAAACTTTCTGAAGTGGTGTCAATCAGCACCTTCAGAGCATCTTTTAATATTCATTAAAAGTTATAACATTAAAAACATTTTCATCCAGAAGAAAATCTGCTTATAAAAAATCTGAAAATGACCAAATGTAATATTTATCCTACTAAAATCTGTTGAAAGTCTATTTTCCAAAGTTGAACCAAACCAAACATGGCGGCGCAGCGGGACGTAGGCGCAGAGATTATATGCTGTGGTTCGTCATGGCGTCTGCTGCTATATCTTTGGTTACCATGACCACCAAACTCTGCTCGCTTCAGCCAATCAGCTCAGAAGGTTCTGCTAAACATCACTCTCTTCCTAAACCCATGAGACCGGAGCAGACCCAGATTAATAATCTGTGGAACTACAGATTATCGGTCTCAGTGCACCGGGAGCTTTTAGAGGCAGAAAAATGGAGTTAAACTCATTTAATACATTGATCCAGTGTCAGGGAATGTATGATAAAAAATATTTACCTTTAAACTCACAGAACCACAAAGAAAAGTCAAACGATTAAAAAAACAATCTCCTCTGATTTACAAAACTTCCACTTTTAAAGTCCAATATTTAAAGTTTGTTTATTTTACTGTTTAAGAAAAGTCAATATTTCTAACAAAACATTTAAAAGGAAAAACCTAAAATTGGTCATTTATTTGCTTCATTTTTACTTTATAAGCCATATTTATAAATTATGCTCCCTCTTTTCATACAGGGCTAAATATGGTCTGAGGCTTTTCTCCTCCCTCTTAGAAACGGTATTAACTTTATAAACATTTATAAATAAGGTTGTAAAACTTCAGTTTTTGCAGCTAGAAGGTTCTGGGTTTGATTCCTGGAGTCTTCCTGCATAGAGTTAGCATGTTCTCCCTGTGCAGCGTGGGCTCTCTCCTGGTACTCCAGCTTCCTGCCACAATCCAGAAGCATCACCTTTGGCTTAATTGGCTTCTCTAAATTGTTTCCTAAATCATTTAAAGTCTTTAGTTTGTGTTTGAGATCGAGCTCGTCTGCCTGGCTGTGTGTTTCCTGGACCAGTTGCCCTTTTGTATCTATGCTTCTTTTTCTATGTCTGCTTCTGTCTCCTTGAACCCCAGTGGGCCTCAGCAGATGGCCGCTCACACTGAGCCTGGTTCTGCTGGAGGTTTCTTCCTGTTCAAAGGGAGTTTTTCCTCTCCACTGTCGCTACAAGCATGCTTAGTGTGCTGAAGAGTCAATGAGTCGATGCAATCAGCTGGTTTTCCTTAGATAGAAAACTTTGAATCAATCTGACTGGATGATCTGGTTGAATTGTCTCTATAAAGTGAGCTGCGATGACGTGAATAAACTGAATAGAGTTGAGGTCTAACTCATCTGTATAAGTAAACGTCGGCCATGTTCAGAATGCACTGTTGGCCCCGGGGCCCCAAAGAAGCAGGTCAAGTTATAAATGCACCACTGATTCACACCATATGTGAAGTTCCACCTTAATTCAGTTTGATTCAGAATAAATTCCTTCGTACAGGAAGTATAAACAGCTTTTAAACGTTAACTTTAGTTTGTACTTTAGGTTTTTTTTATCTTCAGCTTTTTTTGGTCTCCTTAATGTTTCCAAACCTCTGAGCTTCTGGTTCTGAAGCGTCTGTTTCACTGAAAAGCATCATTTCCTGGAGTTTCCTTCACAGCGTATCACCTTATGAACCACGCTGCTCTAAATCAACCGTTCTGGAAGAGAAACGCTTCAAAGTTTCTTCTCATAAGGAGATTAATAATGATGAATGCAGATTGTTGCTAAAACATTTATTCATTCATTCATTATTTTCTGTTGCTCTTTCTTTGTTAAGCCTTACCTTCATCACCCGCTGACATCTCCTCCTCCTCCTCCTCCTCCTCCTCCTCCTCCTGCCCGTTCATCAGTCCCTTGCCGTCCTGCTCTGGATGCTCGGGCGCCATCTCCTCCCTGCCTGCATCCTTCTCTCCCTCCTTGTCTCCCTTCTCTCCATCCTTGGCAGCTTCGTCCTCT
The DNA here is from genome assembly GCF_000732505.1 of Cyprinodon variegatus. NCBI lineage: Eukaryota > Metazoa > Chordata > Actinopteri > Cyprinodontiformes > Cyprinodontidae > Cyprinodon > Cyprinodon variegatus. The sequence continues at coordinate 59,276 of NW_015152112.1, read as the reverse complement.
GCCTCGCTGCTGGTGTCGCTCTCTGCGCTGAAGCCCTCGTCCAGGGCCAGTTTCAGGGGGTGGGACTTCCTTTTGGAGGAGGGCTTCCCTGTTTCCTGCTCCTGCTCCTGTTCAGCCTCCTCTAGACGGCGCTTTCTGGCTATGGGGCAAGCCAAAAGGCTGATGAAAAGGCGAGGGGAGGAAAAACAATCAGAGGCATTAGAATAAGAATCAAGAGCATCTTTAACATCCTGGTGACGTTCATGCAGAGCCAGGAGCAGAAAAGCAGAAGGAGAAGCAGAAAGTTCAGAGAGGAGATGGAGAAGCCGTTGCAGTGTGACATGTGGCCTGAGGGTGGCGCCCTGCTCGCTCCCTCACCCTTAAAACCAATCTCAGCCAATTGAGTGGAACGTTTAATGAACAACTTGTATGGAGAGGCGGGCTGGCGGCGAAGCAGCAGAGGGTGAAATCCAATAAACTCCCCCTGATTCGCACCTGGAAGATGCCGAGGGAGACCGAGGGACGATCTATAAACAAAGTGCATCTGAAATTGCCTGCTGAACGAATACACATGTAAACAGATAGCTAATATCTTCCCTTCAATAAAGAGGAGTCACAAACGGCTGAACCTCCACCCTCCCACCCCTGCAGGTGACACGGGGTCTCTGAGGAGGACGACATGCGTGGAAATGAAGGAGGAGAAATGAAAGTGGAGTGAAAAAGCTGGAGAGGATCACATATCGCTGCTGTTTGCTTTAGATTCAGAAGATCTGAGGAACAGCTGCAGACGTTATGGTTCAACTTAGCTATTCTAGACTCATTCTCTCAAAGGTTTTCCCCCATTAAGTCCTGGTTTAATGTCTCCAAAGGTTTGATGTTAGTCGGAGTTTTGGTCTGTAAGGAGATGTCCTCAATGTTTCCAGCCCATAAAAAGCCAATCAGACGTCATCAGTTCACCTGTTTCATCACATCACAAAGCCAACAGTGTTTCTATTGGGATTTCCTGTGAAAGGAAACCACAGCCTGTGGATCGGAGGGAGACGATTCATAGTTTCACTGCTTAACTTGTCTGCGTTCACCTCCCTCTGCTTTGAAAAGAAAAGAAGACTCTTATTATAGACTTTATTTGGTAAAAATCTAATTCCCTGTATCTTCATGTAATGATAGAACCTCATGTTATACCATATATATATATATATATATATATTTCCATTAAGGTTTAATTTTCTAAAGAGGAAAATAATCAGTTCTGGATGAGAGCGGCCATTTTGGCTCAGAACCTGCTGACCTGTGGGTGAGAGGGCAGCTTTATGGGTCCGTTTCCTTCATGCTCCTGCTGTGATCCCTGCATCGTGTTGCCGTTTCACCGCCGTCTCTCCCTGTGCGAACGCAGCCCGCCGCCCGCCCATCCGCTCTGAAGATGTTTAATTAAAATGTTCTGGATCATTTGTTTTTCATCTGTAATCCACGTTGGGACTGAAGTGGTTCTTAGCCGTAAGCAGCGACACACGTCTCAGTCTGTTCTCGTTTGGCTCGTGTATCAGTGGCGCTAAAGTCAGGCCTTCTGTGAGCGACACGCACAGATTTTAATGGTGCTGAAAGTATTTGGACTTTCAGATTAAAAGCTGGTGGCTGGATTTAAAGGATTTAAAACACGGTTAGAAAAACCTGCTGAAAGGTGCCTGGTTCTGTATCGTTAGCGGATTTCAGTCCTTCTGACCTGAAAACCAACTCAGAACCTTTAAAATGTCGTAAAAAGAAAATACAAACTAGACGTGTTTTCATTGGCTGTAATCAACAGGAAGCAGAGGAAGCTAGCTAAGTGGTCAATGGAACGAGGTGTTTAAGGTATAGAGGAGGATCTTTTATTTCCGGGTGGATCATCTAAATCAGTGGTCCTCCTAACTGTCAATCATTCTGGTGATATATTTATGTAAGGCCGTCCTACGATCTTTAGCGATCTTTTTCTGTGCACTTTCAGGCGTATATCTGTGGTGAGCTACGGTTTCAGACGGTCATTGAAGCTCACCTTTCTCTTTCTTTAAAAAATGGCCGAGGGTCAGAAGAGGAAAAGTGTCTACGAAGTGAATGAGAAGAAAAGAAAAGCCTCAGAGGAGGCAGATATATCCCAGAATGCTTTGCACAGAGAGCTCTCTTCGCAAAGCATTATGGGATTTGCTGTCACCATAGGCTGTCACTACCTGACAGCGGCTGATAACAAAGATGGCGCAGGCACCGCGCGGAGGAGTTAAACGGTAAATGGCCTGTACTTATATAGCGCTTTGGTCGAGTCAGGAGACTTGACCAAAGCGCTTTACACCACATTCATTCACCCATTCACGCACACACTCACACACTGACGGTGGAGAGCTACATTGTAGCCACAGCTTCCCTGGGGCTCACTGACAGAAGCGAGGCTGCCGTACACTGGCGCCACCGGGCCCTCTGACCGCCATCAGTAGACAATGCAGGTGAAGTGTCTTGCCCAAGGAAAACCAGAGCCTTGAACCGGCAATCCTTCGATTTTAGAGCAAACTTCTGCTCCCAACGCCACTGTCACCCGAATTACGTGACCAACGGAGCAAAAAGCAGTGATCATTTGTCTGAACGGTCAGTTAACTGAGTTCACTATAAAGTTCACTATATAGTCCCCGCTCTATATAGTGATGGAGGGATTTAGAGGTTAGGGCGGACGGCCAGTAACCTTGGATTAGCTATGAGAACAGCAACGTTGATTCTCAGCATCAACATTGATGAGAATCAGCTCCTCCAAATCCGAGGCCATGGTTCTCGACCAGAAAAAGGTGGCTTGTCCCCTTCAGGTTGGAGGAGAGTCCCTGCCTCAAGAGGAGGAGTTCAAGTATCTTGGGGTCCTGTTCACGAGTGAGGGAAGAATGGAGCGGGAGATCGATAGACGGATCGGTGCGGCTGCTGCAATAATGCGGACGCTGCACCGGTCTGTCGTGGTGAAGAGAGAGCTGAGCGAAAAGGCAAAGCTCTCAATTTACCGGTCGGTCTACGTTCCTACCCTCACCTATGGTCATGAAATCTGGATCATGACCGAAAGAACGAGATCCCGGATACAAGCGGCTGAAATGAGCTTTCTCCGCAGGGTGGCTGGGCTCTCCCTTAGAGATAGGGTGAGGAGCTCGGCCATTCGGGAGAGGCTCAGTGTAGAGCCACTGCTCCTCCACATCGAGAGGAGTCAGTTGAGGTGGCTCGGACATCTTCTGATGCCCCCTGGACGCCTCCCTCGGGAGGTGTTCCAGGCACGTCCCACCGGGAGGAGGCCCAGGGGACGACCCAGGACACGCTGGAGAGACTATGTCTCTCGGCTGGCCTGGGAGCGCCTAGGGCTTCCCCCAGCAGAGCTGGAGCAGGTGTCTGCGGAGAGGAGAGTCTGGGAGTCTCTGCTTAGTCTGCTGCCCCTGCGACCCGGTTCCGGGTAAAGCGGGAGACGACGAGTACGAGTACGAACAGCAACGTTTAAACAGAGTGTGCACGAGGAGAAATGGGCTCATGCACGCTCTAGCATGCATGTTAATAGGCGTTTTTGTGATGTTAGCTCATATCAAGATGATGCAAAGTTAAATTTGACACTGGTTTACTGGAGTAAAACGCTGAAGTTGATCCTCTAACTTCTACAAAAGTGTTTATAAACAGCAGGATTCATGCTGGAGGAATAAACATGAATACCTTGGATGCCTCTGCTGCTGAGAACTGATAAAAACTACAGAGATATTCGACAGTTCCACTTTTAACGCCCTGCTGACTTAAAGCCGTCTGCTGCTCAGACTCCACGCTGTCTCTGGGACGTTGTTTACATTCAGCTGGACTTTCTGTCAGGTGAGAAATGATGTTCAGTGACTTTAGTCCGAGACGATGCTCCTCATCCAGCACACTTTGCTTTGTTATCCTTTGTTAAAGGTGAAAGTTTTCATCTTTTCTTTCATAAATTCAGATATTTTGATCCAAAGATGCAAACATTTAATTCAATTATCAAAGGAAAGCAAGTCAAAACATGAATCATTGTTTGAGATAAAACTTTATAACTCCTTTATTTTTTCTAAATCTGTTTACTCTGAAGTTCGCCATAAACGCAGTGCAATCGTAGCTTTCCTCCAAACACCGTCTATCACACCTTTGGCCCGTCCATCATGCTGACAGTTAATTACCTCATTTCTAAACCTTAAACCTGAAAGTTTACAAAACAGATTCCAAATAATTCTGGAGAGGGATTTAGTTTGCAGCTTTAGGGACATTTTCTTCCATTTTCTAACTTTGAGAGGAGTTTAATAAGCCATTAAAACATCTGCCTGCAGCTTTTCATGGATATTTGTAGCACTGATGGTCTGATCTGATTATCTGTGTTTGTCCTGATCGTCTCTAAAAGCAAACAGCAGGTGAAGAAGGACAGACAAAGGAAGAGACAGACAGACAGACAGAGGGTGGGTTTCATCTGCCCTACCTTCTGTGTCGTGAGTATCTCCCACTGATATGGCCGGAGCCATTGCATCCGGGGGTGGGGCAGCTGGATGGGATGGGATGGAGGTTAGAGATATGTTCAAGACACAAGTGCATTTTAGTGGCTGTGCAGCAGCAGCAGTCGCAGTGATAAACCCAGGCAGTAAAAAGAAAATTAAGATAAAGGAAACAAAGCAAAGAGATGCAAACAGGGCAAACGTGTCACACAAATGCACATGTACAAAAGAAGATATGCGGCGCGGAGCGGCGCGGCTCGTCCGGCCGACACACATGATGCATGAATGCAGGTGGCATCCAGCCAGAGGAAGCAGAATATTATGTGTCGTACATCAACCCTGGCCTATATCCTGTTACTACGTGCGATAAAGATCAGCCGAGACCTGCTGTAATTTCCCCTGTTCGCCTCTCTTCACCAGTCATCATCATCATCACCATCTTCTTCATTGCTACCTCCTTTCTTCTCTCTCTGCTTTGATTCAGGTTGCCATGACCCCTCAGGATGGCTCATTTTAATTCTCATTAACTTCCCCCAGCAATTGCCCTTTATTACTCCAATTATCCTTATTATTAATTTTACTTATTAAAAATTGCAGCATTAGCATTTTAAATGAGACTCTCGCTGGCCTTCCCTACTCTTTATTTTTTCCTCTCTCCATTAATCCCAAAAAGGGAAGCTTTTTCTGACGCTCTGAGGTGAAAAGTGACAAAATGAAGCAGCAGATGAGGAGAGTCGTTTAGAACAGAACCATCATTTTTTACCAAAGGCCTAAATCAGCCGATGTTTCTTTAGAATAAACTGTAAATATTATGTAAATACAGTAAATATTAAATAAATATGTAATCTTCACTAAAAAAAACTCATTTTCTCCTTCCTGTTCTAAAGGCAGACCGATTCATCAGTCGGATCATATCTGATGTTAAAGTTTTTTTCTATCTTCTGATATATTTACTTTAAACTGTTCCTGTTATATTTAAACTGCTTTGAAAGCTTGTTCACAATTAACATCACCTTTACAAGTGTGTGTGGGGGGGGGGGGTTTACACGTCTTAAATGATGACCTTTTAACTCACATTTTTGCCGATTTTCCTGTGTTTGCGCATTGAAATAAATGATGAATGTTTAATAATTTTTCTTTTATGGAACAAACTTCCAGAAAACTGTAAAAGTGCGTAAAGCCTGAGTTCCTTTAAAATCAAGACTAAAAACACACTTTTGTTTAGGATTGCCTTCCACTGTTCTAGTTAAACAGTTCAACTGAAATATATTTTCTTTAGTCCAACTGTTTTTAAGAATCTTTTTTGTTTCTGCATTTTTATTTTATTTTATTTTTTCCTACTTGCTTTGATTCTGTTTTATCTTCCTGTATTTTAATCATGTAAAGCACTTTGCATTGTCTTTGTACTGAATTGTTCTATACAAATAAATTTGCCTTGCCTTGTTATGATTTACTTGTTTTAAACATGTTTTAAGTTACTGTTATATTAGTTTTTACCTGTAAAGCATTGCAATATATATTACATCTCATAAAATGAAACATGTAGGTACTGTCATTTTTTTACTCTAGAAATTACAGAAATAATTGGTTCCAGTTTTCCTATCTAAGGGGGACCATAAATATCATTAAGTAGTGTTGATATCATTTTAAAAATAATGATAATTTTTCGTGGTTTTGAAGCTTATCTTTCCTTTAGAGCCACCGTCAGACGGCCAGTAGAACTCACATTTGTGCAGCAATCTCTGCAGCACCCCCCACAGAGCAGCCGCTTACTGAACACACTACAATATTTCACAAGTCATTTAGTGCACCTGATCCGACATCTATGGAGCTCAGAGCCTAAGAATGCTAATGCTAACCATTAAAAGGTCAAATGTCAGAAAATACAGGAATGTTGGTTAATATGGTAAATCTGTAGATAACTTTACATTCACAGTAGCAGCTCCGATAAATTAAAGATGGTGGAAAATTTATATGTGCATTTTTTGGAGGAAAAGAGTATGTTCCTTTATTAAGCTTATTAAAATGTAAAAAATTGTGTACACATTATAGAGGAAGATATATATGTGTGTGATTCTTTAACTACGGGCACTTTTATGTCCTTTGATCATATTTCATGGAAAAATTAAAAAAGGGACATTTCACACCTTTATAGTTATCTTTACAATGAAACTGTTTTAAGACATTCGTTTTAGTAACTGTGATGATTTTTTCACCTTTTTTTAGCCTCATTTATACGTAAATATTACTGTTTTGTGCTTTCCCCACACCAAGACTTTTTGATCTTTAATGATAAAAATGAATAGTAAAAAAAACATTTTTTCTAAAGTTTTAAACAATCATTGAAAAAAGTATCAGTAAAATAATCAAACTATAATTGGAGTATTTAATGTCATATAACTGTTTATGTGATTTTCTAAACCAATTGTAATTTCCACCACAACATTTTAATGTCCCTTTAAGAAGTTTGTAAGAAAGATTGTTTGGGTAGTTGCTATGGAGATGAACAGTGACATCACAGCACAAGTCTGACATGGTGGGAATTTTGACTTCATCCATCAACTTTTAAAATAAAGTCAAGGTAAATATTGCTTGAAATTGAAATATTTTTATTGTATATAATTTCCAAACATGCTGTAACATCAACTCAGTTTGGAAATTAATTTTTATTTTAACACACATATTTTTAAGCATAAAATGCTAGCGACCCTTTTTTAGCTAGTATGTGATGCTAGCAAAGATTTTCCCGCCAATTTCTGTCAGATTGTAATTTCCCCCACATTGCGTTCTTTGGTGGAAATTATATTTACGTGTGTAGGCGTAATTCATAGATACACATACAAGGCCTTTGTTCTCTCATTTTATTATCACAACAACGTGGTAATATTATAAAATAACACTTTTGATTTGTTTCTAACTATAATTTACATGCTAAGCATTTTGCTGTGGTGCCACCCCCCCTCTCTCCCACCCTTAGTACCACCTATGCACAACTGCAATTTATTTATTATTTTTTTTTTCTTTATTTCTTTTCTCTTTTTTTTTTTTTTTTTTGTTCCCTAAGTTTTTTGAAACCAAGTTTTTTTTTTTTTTTTTCTCCTTTCTTTTTATTTTCCACACCACCCGTTATTTTTCCCCCCTTCTTTTTTTTTTAATTCATTTTTTGCAAATTTTTATTCTTTCTTTAAAACCTTCTTCATAACTTAAGAGATAATGTTCCACTTTAATTAAAAACACAAGTATTTACACCTTGAAATGTATTTTGCGATTCTAATGCTATATCTCATGTTATGGCAGAAATAAGATTTGCGTCTTCTCCTCATAACAATTCATTTACCTGATCCATAAATGGATGCGTTTTACAATAAAGGCATAAACAGTTAAAACTATATATGAAATTGTTCTTCCAGTGAAAAAACATTATGTGTATCATAGTATTTAGATGTAAATTAGATTTGTGCCAGCCCAGTTGGGAAATCTGTTAAAAAAAACACCAATTTGTCTTAAAAAATCAGTTTGTTCTCTTATGAATCTTCAAACTAGACTAGTTATGCTATGCTAACCGTTTACATTGTGAAAATGTATATTTTATTATACCTTTTCTCTTCAAAAATATATTTGCTTCATAATTTAACCCAAAAAGATCAAAACAATCTGTATTTTTCTCCTTGCAATGTTTTATATTTTATTTTATTTTTTGTTATTAGCCCGGCATTTTGGACTAAAACCCAACAAAAGGTCAATCTGTCTTTTTTTTTTTTTATAATCTGTCTCTTTAAAACGACACGGCTCTGTAATCTGCAGGGTAAACAGATTCCTGATACTTTAAAAGGCCGAGCCATGAAAGTCTTTTCCAGAAACAACAAATTTCCACATTATTTGTTTATAACACAGTTTAGTTTATACTTTCTCAGTTGGTTTAAATAAAAATGCTGCTTTATAGAAGCTTAAATACCTGGCAATTTGTAAACCGTCATTTTTCAAAAGAAAGCATCACATATTGAGGAAATGTAAAGGTCTGCAGACCGCATGGAGGTCTGATTTATAGGCATGAAGAAGGAGGAGGAGTGACTTTCTGCTACAATAAGATGTTTTAATGGGTGGGAATCTACAAGAAGGTGAAGCCGAAAGACTAAACTACATCATCAGCCCTGACTGTCCTGTGCTTGTGCTCCGATCTGGAAGCAAAGAGATCACACAGCTCTTTTATCACATCTACAGTAGGTGCTCATAGCAGGAAACAGCAAAAGGCTGCCAGAAATCAATAACAGCACATTGGAGGCCCTGACCATGAGCTGCAGAGAGCTGATAATAAAGAATAAAAACTAGTATTATACAGCATTGTTTAAAGGATCACCGCTGGTCTATTAGTGCTGGGGGGGGGGGACTGCTGCACGGCGGCGCACATAAAAGAACTTTATGAAAGGCTTTTGCACAAAGATGAAGGTGTTTCCTTACCTCAGCTCTTGTCCTATGAGCTCAATAGGAACTGAAAGAAAAAAGGGAGGGGGGGGGGGGTACAGGGAGGTAGAACAAAGGTGAATGACTGCTCACAACGCGGCGGCGGCGGCGGCGCTGCTAAAAGATCCCAGATCAATACTTCACAAATGCATACGAACCCCATGAGGATTTTCTCATAGAGGTTTACACGCTGCTGAGTGTGATCCGTGAAAAAAAAAAACACACCTCCTGAGTTCACACACAAACCCCCCCCCCCCACACACACACACACACACACACACCTGCATACATACAGATATAAACAGAAACACACAGCAGCACAACACTCAGCATAAAACCTGACAGGTGGAATGAATGCAGAAACAGAAAACCTATAGCAGCTGCTGAGAAAAAGGCTGATTATACGCAGACTGCAGCAGAAAAACAAGATGAATTGTTAGACTTCAGTTAGCATAATGAGAAATTAAATTATAAACCCAAACTTCCCTCATCAGAAGGAAACATCCCCTCTTTCAGGGGCAACTTATAGTAATTGCCTTGAAAACATCCATCAAGCTGTGCTCACGCGCAGCAGCGCACTCCTGGCAGGCCGAGGCCATCGACTAGCGGAGGGGGGGGGGGTATCCTGTTTTCATCTGGAGCAAAATCAGGAAAGGACAGAATCCTAAAGACATCGGACTGGGCTCTGAAATCTCAGGCATCCATCAGACATCAGAAGGAGCCTGAGTATCTGGATCCTCCAGGAGGGAAGAGAATAAACAGTAATGCACACAGGCCTCTAACTGAGGGGGTGTGGGGGGTGTACCTGTCTAAGCCTTAAAGTGAGGACCATTTTTCCTGTTTCACTATCACAATGAGGACCAGTTGTTGTTAAGTGAGGACATTTTGCTGGTCCTCACAAGCTATTTTGCTAACGGTTAGGTTTAAAGCTAAGGTGTCAATAGCGTTAGGGGGGGGGGTATGCATGATGGTTGGGTTTGGTTTTAGGGTTAGAGCACAGAAAGGTTGAAAATGAATGAAAATCAATGGAAATCAATGGGAGTCAACTTTTGGTCCTCACTACATATAGCAGAACGAGTAGGGGTGTGTGTGAGTGTGTGTGTAGCGTTTCAGTTTCTTAGTCTTTCATCATGCGGTTGGACTGACTGGACGGCGGCTGGCGCTCTGAACGCTCCATAAACTGCCACTCTTCTGTCTCACTTCAAAACATCAAACACACACCCAAACGCACTAAACAAAGAAAGTTTTCTAAATATGTTAATATGAGCGAGTCGGTCATGGCTGCGGCACACGCCGCTGCCTCTGCTGAGGATCCACAGAAAGAACAGAGTCACTGAGCAGAAGACCAGAGCGGCTGCTTTTCAGACCACGGATGTTTACATCAACTAACAGTCATTTAATATAAACTTACCTGAAAACGTCAAACTTAATGTTTAAAATACACCATAGTAAAAAAAACCTGTTTTATTGATTCCTCTAATTATTTAACTAATACTACTTCTATAATTTAAATAGAAATATTTAAAATATGTAAAATGTGTCTCTATTCTCATTGTTATTAATCATCTGTAGGAAAAAGTTAATTAATAAAAAACGATAGGTTAATAAATTATTCTAACCCACAATGTTTAAACCACCTACATAAAAACCTAGCGGGGATTTTTTATTCCTTCTAGTTTAGAGGCTCCGAACAGAAGATGGAAATAAATTTATTCTCTGGGTTCTAAAACATGAAGAAACATGAAGCTTAGGGAAATAAGAGACTGACTGGGTTAGGAAGGAAGGAAGGAAGGAAGGAAGGAAGGAAGGAAGGAAGGAAGGAAGGAAGGAA
>NW_015152112.1:41015-47656 GCF_000732505.1 Cyprinodon variegatus | reverse complement strand
GAAGGAAGGAAGGAAGGAAGGAAGGAAGGAAGGAAGGAACGAAGGAACGAAGGAAGGAAGGAAAACAAAAGAAGGAAAGGTTGAAGGAAGGAAGGAAAAAGCAACATGTCTTATTTAATTTATAAAAAGTTAATCAATGTCATCCTAACTATTTCAAAGTTAAATCAAAAGATCCTAAATGCTTCCTAAAGTGAGATCAACAGTTTGGCTTTAGAATAATTCATTAATAAAAAATGAGGCCAATCTTTAAATAAAACATTATTTATCTGATCTGAGGCTTTAAAATCCAACTAGAAACAATAACTCATCTTATACTGAAGCAGATTGTCAGACAAGCTGTTAAAATGTCAACTTCCTGGTGTTTCTAGAAGGAAATCTTCTAAACTTCCACCAGTAACAAACCCAGTTTACACAAACAGAATCCCAGTTGGCTCCAGTGGGGGAGCAGATGGCTTTAGTGGAGAATGAGGAGCACATTTAAACCTGACAAGGTGGAGAGATTTCCCCAACACTCACCTCTGATTCCCTTTGACCGAGTGCGAGTTCGCTTGTCGTCACCCTCCACACTCATCTGGGAGGAAAGGGGGAGGAAAGGGGGAGGAAAGGGGGAGGAAAGGGAGAGGAAAGAGGGAGGAAAGAGGGAGGAAAGGGGGAGGAAGAGGGAGGAAAGAGGGAGGAAGACAGTCAGTGGTTCATTCTGGAGAGAGCATCCATTGTTTCTGTTTCTGCTATAAAAAGGTTTGTTCCAAATGTTCCCATTCAGAACAACAGGAAGCAGAGAAGAAGAGCGCATCTACACACCTTAGCTCTCACCACAGCACACTCTGCTGCACATGCTAACATCATGTTCACTTCATCACCAATGAGGGTTACATGGAAAACAACCCCCCCTCCCCCCGCCCACATCACTCCCCTGTAATTTCCTGCATCTGAGTGCTGCTGATGATTGAGGTCTGCGCAGAGGCAACAGGCGGCGGCGGCGCAGGGGGCCGCGGCCCTCGTAAGCAGAGGGGCCGACAATCATAACTACGCTGAATATAATAATAAAGTGAAAATACACGGGGCGCTGTAATAACCCTTTTAAGAAGAGGTGTGTGTGTGTGTGTGTGTGTGCGCCTCTCAGCTTTTAAAGCCACAAAGAAGCAGGTGTTGCCCCCCCCCCACATGCAGTGACCAGGACCACACCTCCTCCTCCTCCTCCTCCTCCTCACTGCTACCTCTCCATGCTCCTCCATAAAGCTATCAGATGCTTTCTACACACAATGGAGCCATTAGCTTTGATTACTGGATTCTGTTTTTGTGTGTTTCTGCTCTGCCTTCTTTCTGTCCCTCTCTTCCTCATGTACGCCCCCCCCCCGTCCCCACCCCTTTCATCCCCCTACAGTCGCCCCTGCTTGCCCGTCCACTTAGCCGCTTTGTAGCTCCTCTTTAGTCCGGTTGGCACAGCCACAGTGGGATTCAAACATAAGGTCCTGCTTTCTCTAAGTGTTTTTTTTCTATTTGGCAGAAGCCCTTTCCTGTTAATAGATGACCAATGAAAAGGAGGATAGAACGAAGGATGAGAGGCGGATGAAACACGCTGTTGTTGGCGTTAAGGGCCGTTCTTAGCCCATCACTCCCATGCCGGGGACATTCATTAGGGGCTAGCTGGAGGTACAGGTGCGACCCAGACCCCCTCCCTTCAGGCCGTCACCTCGGCCCGCTGCTCTCTGGTCTTTCCTGATGACGCTGTGTTAATGTCGCATCCTACAAGCAGGAACCATGATGATCAGTCGGCTCCTCCTGGTGTTTTAACTAATCACTGAACTGTCTACCTGTGCTCATTCAGCTCAGACGTTTCAATTTACTTTTTTATTTTCTCATAGAAAATCACCAGTTTCTTATTATTATTTACATTCATTAAAGACTGTAAACCTCAAACACACTTATGCGCATTTTTTTGTATCCCATGTAGCTTTGCTCCAATGGAGGTTTCCTGGCGGATCTGAGGTCGTTATCATTAATTGTAGTCTAAAGAATCACCCACGGTGATCAGTGGTCATATTCTCTCAGCAGGATCAGAACCGTGAGAAATATGGTGAGAAATGAACACAAATCGCTAAAAGAGGAACACAAAATCACAGGGGAGACTTAAACATAAGCACTGGAAAACTACGGAGCTACTCCAACAAGGTGAGTTACTTTAGTAACCTTTTGCTAAAAAAAATAAGTACTTTTCAAAACACCACCATACTTTTTACTTCTTCTTAAAATGCTTGTCTTTTCATCCAATCAGCATCCAGGCTACAGGTTCTTTGATGATTAGTCGTTAGTTAGAGATGAAACCAGGTCAGTCAATGAAACTTTGGTTATCTTCAGAAAATAAATCAGAAAAAAAGCTGAAACGGCGCCTGATTCCTCTAAATTTCATTCAAAGATGTTTTAATCATTTAAATTCAAGTCAGGTGCTTTGGATCTTCTAGGCTTATAAAGGCTTTTAAATCCTTTGGTGGACTTTGGCTGCCGTGGCCACCCTGTGCAATGCCCTGACCTCCCGACTGGTCGCTCCCACTGGCCACCCAACAGGCCACCCTACTGGCCGCCCCACTGGCCACCCTATTGGGTGTAAATTATAGCAGCATCAGTTTAGCATTTCATCCCATTATGCAGAGGCAGCGACATAATATTAAAAATCCCACAATTAACCAAGATCTGAGGAGGTGTTTACTGAACTCGTTATGAATTCTACAGGCAGGTTTATCACTATAGTAGATCCAAACTCTGAAATGATGGCTTTTAGTTTCAGCGGCCACCCCAAGATTTTTAGTGGCCCCGTCTGGCCCCCCCATGAAACATTTCTGGAGGCGCCACTGCGGACGGGGGACCTGTGAGCTCCACAGTCAAAATAAATATGAAGCATTCATGGTTTTCCTCAGCTGTAGTCTGACCTCTGGTACGCAGTCACAGCCCTGATATGAATACTACCATCCTTTTCCTGCTGGTCTGAACCCATTTAAACCAGAACAGTGGGCTTCTAGTGGCAGTGGGAACAGTTCACTGACGCATGTCTACCTGGGTCAAACGACTCGGATAGCGACCTGTATTAAAATCTTCTCGGCTCTGATCGGCATGCTGTGGGAACACCAGAGCCGGGTGGACCCGCTAAATTACATGATACCATTGAACGCATCGTACGGACATCAACACACCACGCCATAAACACGACAAACATGGAGCAGCTCTGCTGAGAGGGATTCAGACAGATAATTCCATGATGCTCTCCATTGTTTACTATCCTGATTTCTGTCGCACTGGTGACATCATCGACACTAACCCAGAGTGATGATGTCACCAGACATGCAGGGGCAGGGGGACAGTGGACACGCAGCTGCCCGCTAGGGGTTAGAGGCTTTTTAGCCAATGGGAAGGGAGCTAAACGCTAATAGTTAGCGGGTCGTCCCGTGTTTGAAAAACACGCTTTAACCTGCGATTTTCAGTAGGAAAGAGGCTTATGAGTCTCAAATCTCCAATATGGCTGCTATAGGTCTCATAATGTAACAGGGCAGAAGCCAAACAGCCAGTTGGAAGCTTTAGTTTTGGAAATGTTTGGAGTTATTCCCTATAATTCCCTATATACCGACAGGCCGTTATAAACACAACCTGTCGGTATAACAGCTTCACAATTATTCAAGTTTTTCCAAAAACTGTTTTGATTACAGCATTTTGTTTTGAAATACACATTGAAGCTGTTATTCTTCCTATTTGGACACAGCATTTTAATAAACACTCATTCCCATCTCAGAAACCTTCATCTGACACTTTTTAAAAGCTTTAACATATTTATTATTATTTTTTTCTTATTTCTTGGTTTGTATTTCCAACAAACAGATTTTGCTTTGAATAGTTGTTTATCATGTCTTTTTTTCATAAGAGCGATTTGATTAATTTGAAAGCCTAATTTCTGTTTGTGACAAGCAGAGCTACTGCTGGTTACACAGTTCAACCAATTTATTCATAAAGCTCCAGATCACAACAAAAAAGTCGGAGAGGTTAAACAAAATATGCATCGGAGCCATTTTAAGTGTCTGAACGTAGCGACGGTAGAAACGCATCCATGATGGAGAGACATTCTTCTCTCATAATAAACTATACAGCAGCATTGTGCTTCTTTTTCTCTTCCTTTGCATCCTCCTTACATCGAGAGTCATCGGGTGAAACGAAACCTGGACTGAAAAGGGCTCCTGTTGCTTTCATGTTTGTGTAACCATAGTTACGTACATTCAAATAAGTAAGCATATCAGAGTTCTCTTCTTCTTCCTCAGTTCCAGCTCATTAAATTTGCATCAACACAAATTCACAGCAAATAAACCCAATGCAGACAGGCAGGCTTTCACCGCTTCTCTTTGTCATGTTCCAAACTCGTCCTTTAATTAGAGCCTCTCAACAATGTATGCATACGGAAGCACAGACGGTGCGGTCAGCGCAGAAAGGGAGAGAACAGGAGTCTGAATGCAGAACCTGCTGTAGGTCTATGCATGTCATGTGCTTTAACGAGTGTGAAATGTGCGGAGCAGCTGCCAGGGAAGAAGAAAAGGAAACAGGAGGAGGAAGAAGACGCAGCTCATCCCTTCAGGCTGCGTTGTACATTATCAATTTACGTCCTTCTTTGTGTGCAGCGGCTGGAGCGGGAGGGCCTCAGCTCTGCTCCCAGTTCTGACAGCTCCATGTAAATGTCTGGCTGGGGGCAACAACTTCACACAGAAGGTCACCCTCCGTCCCTCGGTGCACATAAATGACTCTTTTATCCATTTTCAGGTTTACAGCAGCTGATGAGGAGAGGAGGGAGGTTCAGGTGGAGCTGAGAGAGAAGTGGAAGGAGGCTGAAACGACCTGCGGACAGCAGCCGCCAATTAGGGCAGCGCTTCCCTTGACGGGCAGGCCGAGCTGATAGGGTGGAGGGGGCGGAGGTGGGGGGCAGATGTCATGTTTCCCGCCTTGTATGTGAAAAAGGCTGAGCATGTGTGATCACATAGTGGGTCATATGTGAGTGTGTCTGTCGTCAGAGGTTTGCCATTTACAGGCTGAGTCATCCTGATGGGATTCAGGCCTCAGACATCTTCTAGCTCTGATCCAGAGTCACTTTCTCTCAGGGTAAAATTAGGTGGAAGGACGAGCAGTCAGTGGACGCTTTATTGGTCATTAACTGCAGCTCCCTGAGGCTGGAAATGATGTCAGCTTCAATGAACTAAAGGAACATCTGATTTTAAAAAAACCTCAGAGAAATGAACCAACTGCTGCTCTGCTAACCAGAAAGATTAGCATCAGTGAGAAGGTCAGACTGCAGCTTACAGCTTCTCCTCTCCTGAGGCGTCAAAACTGCTCATGTTTATCACTACAGTATGAATCCTGCTGATTAAAAACACTTTTATAGAAGTTAGAGGATCAACTTCAGCTTTTTACTCCACTAAAAGTACCATTCTTAAAACTACTTCAAGTATAAAAGTAAAAGTAATGCGGTATAAACTGTTAAGGCCAGAAGCTTTACTGCTCTACCTTCTTAAAGGAACATTTTCTACCTTTCTGGATGAAAACTTCCTTAGACTCCAGTTTCATCTTGAAAAACTATTTATTTTGGTTTGTGGTGAGCAACAAGTGGGGGCAGCACCGAGTCCAACCAGATATAAATTAATTCTCTGGATGAAACTAATTATTTTGATGGTTTTTATTTTTATTAAATGCCAACAGGCCATAAAGAAAATGAGCTTAAATAAAAGAAAACTAACGAGTCTATTTCTAAAATGTAAAGAGTAGAAGGAAAAAGTTTTCTAAAAATAAATACTCCAGTAAAGTCTAGATAGCCAACGTTTCTACTGAAGTAATGAAGTATTTGTACTTTGTTACTTGACGCTTCTCTCTGATCGCTTTCTGCTTTTCCTTCATTCCAGCTGTTTTCAGCTCTAAAGGTTCAGCAGAAGAAGTTTAAAGGCTGCAGGAAAATATAAACAACCTAAGAACTTTATTTAGTTAAAGTCACTTTATTCACGCGCCGACGTCCGTTATAATATCTGAAGTATATCCTTGTATACCTTTGATGGTAGTATTTATACACTGCACTCATAATACACTCTGTTTAAGGTCGGATTCAGACCTTAAATCGATGCAGAAAAAGCCCAGATGAGGACTTTAATCTACAGAAAATAGAGACTTAATGAAAGCCAAATGTTTTTTTAATGTAGATGAAAATAATGAGAACTCTTTGATCTGACTGGGTGTTGCTGTTTTCTCTACGTCTGACTAAGTTTCCTTTATGGAAGAATAGAAATGAAGATTAATTATCTGAACTTCATCATCTTATTCTGACTTGGCTTTAGAATCATTTATAATTTGAGACTGAAATTATTTTTCAATCTAAAGGTTGAGATTTGACTCCAGCAGGTTTTAGAGCAAAGCACTCGACTCCGAGTCCCCTTCAATCTGCACCTCAGACTCTGAGTGTATTTAGGGAAAGTTACTGGG
The DNA here is from genome assembly GCF_000732505.1 of Cyprinodon variegatus. Classification (NCBI taxonomy): domain Eukaryota; kingdom Metazoa; phylum Chordata; class Actinopteri; order Cyprinodontiformes; family Cyprinodontidae; genus Cyprinodon; species Cyprinodon variegatus. The sequence continues at coordinate 41,161 of NW_015152112.1, read as the reverse complement.
TGGATGTGTCTCTAGTCCTGAGGGCTTCTAGTCGGGTGGAAGTGGCTCTAGTCCGTAGGGCTTCTAGTCGGGTGGAAGTGGCTCTAGTCCGTAGGGCTTCTAGTCGGGTGGAAGTGGCTCTAGTCCGTAGGGCTTCTAGACGGGAG
>NW_015152112.1:37374-40316 GCF_000732505.1 Cyprinodon variegatus | reverse complement strand
TTTCAAACTTGAAACTATGTTTAGCCTGTAAGGTTAAAAATGAAATTTACCGATTATTCGAATCGAATCGTGGTGTATTCTTGAGTATCGAAAATAATCGAATCGTTGGGTCAGGAAATTGAATCGCCATGATGGATGTGATTTACACCCCTAATAAGCTCCTGGAACCAGAATTTCCCAGATGGAGTAATCCTAAGGGATAAATAAAGTTAAGTCTAAGTCTAATTATATTTTAGCCTGACTCCACTGGCTGCCTCTACATTTTAGAATTCATATTAAAATTCTTTTATTTGCTTTTAAATCCCTGAATGCTCTGACCCCACCATACCTCGGAGCTCCTACATCCTTCTAGACCTACCGGCTCTCTCAGGTCAGCAGATCAGCTCAAACTCAGCAGAAACTCATAGAATGTTATTTTTACCCATGTTTTAGCTGTTTTGTTTTTTTAATCTGTACTGTTTTATGTTTGATTTATTCAGTTTTTTTCTGTACAGCACATTGGTCAACTGTGGTTGTTTTTAAGTGCTTAATATATTAAATTGGAATTGGAAATATTAACAACCAGTTCCTTTGTGATCCACAGTGGGGACCATCCAGACGTCCATTACCCACTCATAGAACAAATGCTGTCCAACTTTGAAGGACACATATATGTTTAAATCATTCCTTTGTACACTTAAATTATCCAGCTATGGTGCTCATGAAGGGGAACTGCAACGCTTTGGTCTGACATCCTCGTTCTCTGGTTGATTTCTGCTGTGAAAAAGTCATAAAACATCACTTTTGTTTGAGCATTTCTGCAGCAGATACTGGGATGTTGCCATTAAAAATAAAAATAAATCGAACACTGAAAACTGAACGGATTAAAAAATAAACCCTAAACAAAACATAAAAACATCAACAGAGACAAAAAAAAATCAACTTTCTGATCTGATGATCTGATGAAGAACAAGTTGCATAAGATTTAGCTCTGAACAGCTGGATTTACTTCTAAACCAAAATGATTTAATGCAACAAAACTGCTTCGTACAAAACCCCAATAAGGACAACGAGGGAGAAATAAAATCCTTCTTACTCAGCAGCAGCACGAGTAAGACATCTCTCACCCTCACTCTGGTAGCTATTAATGTTCACTTTGACCTTTAATAAACTAAAATAAATATTTAATATCAGTTGTTATGTATGAAAAAGATAATTTCCTTCCCGCTGCACCGATCCATCCCATGCATCTTTTTCCTCACAGATATTATTCTACTGTTGTTATTCCTGATGTTACCAATTATACAATACATAATAATAAATACACAATGCTTCCACTGAGGCCACAATGACTGCAGAGGAAGCTCAATATAGATTTAAACTCTGCTTCTGTGTGTCTAGATTCTAAGGCGTTATTTATGTTTGCTCCTCCCATAATTTTGCTTTGTTTGCTCATAAGCACATGATCTGCACATTCAAAATATTTTGAGCCAAAACCTATTTATTTTAGACACACATCAATGTGCAGCTAGTTTGTAGATACATTTTTTGAATGCTAAAAAGTTTTAATGTTTTTAAATTTAAGGAAATGTTATAATAATCAGGTCTTTTGATTCTTCATTAGCGAATATTTAACTCTTTATAAAAAAAAAAAAAAAAAAAAACATTTTAAAGGAACGGCAAAGAGAAAACATCCAGGGTCGGCCCCCGCAGGGTTCGACTCTTCAGTCCGTGTTTAGTTTGGTTTTTTTTGATGACGTGTTTAAAAGCAGCACCTCTCACTCCTCAGCTGTGGCAGAAATCAAAGCCGATCAATAAAAGTCATCTCTTCAGATGAACCGGAGCCATCAGGGGAAGGCACCACTACTTTTACTGAGCCCAGGGGAAAACTGCCCCCACTCCTCCCCCTCCAGGCCCCCTCCCCCTCCACCCCCTTCAATCCCTCCATCTCTTTGTTTGATGCCTCTCAGCAGCTCGGCTTTGGAAAAAAAAAAAGGGGATCAGGTGTTTTTTGAGAATCCCTGAAATGGTGGCGGCGGGGGTCAGAAGTTTCTCCGCTCTGCTGATATCATCATGAGCAGCTGAAGGACGTCCTTTTCAGTTTCAGCCTTTTTTACTGAGTCTGTGAAGGAAAGCAGGAAAACAGCTGAGCTGAACTAAACTGAGGCGAGTGATGGGCAGGGACGGATTTGATGTGCTGCTGGATGCATGTTTCTCCTCGTCATCCTGCCCCAAACCCCCCCACCCTGCAAAATATCCACGCACCCCCACTCAGACCCCCTCCCATAGAACTTTCCCCGCTGAGTTAGGGATCGGGAAATGCCCAGGAAGCAGAACAAGCTCAGGAAAAGAGGGCGTTCTGGGGTGTGGTGGGGGGGGGTGTCACTCACCATGATTGGTTTGCGGCTCTGCAGTCTCTGGGAGGCCTGACAGCGGCTGCTACTCCTCTCGCCTCGTGTCCACCGCTGGTTCACCAGCTCACCCCGAAACTCATTTTCTAAAAGAGGGAAAGGGGGGGGGGCAGAAATGAAAAAATCTGTGAAATCAGCATCAGCACCAGTGGATGGGCTGAGGGGAGGGGGGAGGTTACACCACTCCAGCAGTTTATTAGGTGAAAGAAGAGGAGGTCTCCCCCTCACTCACACAGACCCACCCACCCCCCAGCAGAGCCCCGCCACTCAACCCGAGCCCCCACCAATTCGCTCCGACAATCAATCAAATCTGCTCATTTTTGATCCAGCTTTCTGAGGCTCATGTCTGATTAGAGGTGGAATGGGGGGGGGGCGTCCTATACAAATCAAACCTCCGCCCATCCGTTTCCTCCATCTAGGTAACTGCAGCATCTGATGGCGTCTTTCTGATGGCGTGGTTCTGATGGCGTCTTTCTGATGGCGTGGTTCTGATGGCGTCTTTCTGATGGCGTGGTTCTGATGGCGTCTTTCTGATGGCGTCTTTCTGATGGC
>NW_015152112.1:26921-37353 GCF_000732505.1 Cyprinodon variegatus | reverse complement strand
CTTTCTGATGGCGTCTTTCTGATGGCGTCTTTCTGATGGCGTCTTTCTGATGGCGTCTTTCTGATGGCGTCTTTCTGATGGCGTCTTTCTGATGGCGTCTCGCAGGAGAACCCAACTCCTCTCATCCCTCTGAGGTCCTAAAGACTCCGCAGACGAAGGTGACAAATCTAACAGCTAAGCTGCGTCTTTAAGTTCAGCCAGAGTGCAGTTCGTTAAACGATGAACGCCCAAGGCTGAACTTCTCATCTAATGCACCCCCCCCCCCCTGTCTCTGTATCACTGTTTTCAGGCCCAGCTGGTGCCTTGAAATCTGACTCCTTTTGGGACAAGGATCCATCTCCTGCTTTAGCGCTCATGTTTCTGGTGTTGGTGCACCTCTGCAGGCAGGTGTTGGTTATTGTGAAGAAGGAAGTAACCTTGAGTTTCCAGTGACTCCTCAAAGCTAAACAAAACTGTTTTTTATTTTTTATTTTTGTCTGTCTGCAAGAACATCTGAGGGGAAACAAAACTCCAAAGGAGCAAGGTTTGGGTCACTCCATTGATCAGTTAATTAAAGCGACTCGGTATTTATCTTTACGGCGCATCGTTCTGGTTGTGGAAATTGTGGCACATTCCGACTCTAAAATGAAAGCAGTGATTTGCTCTCTGAGCTGCTTTGCATAAAAGAAGGAAGGTGCACATCCCTGACCTCTCTCCTCCACGTTGTCTTTTTTCTCTTTTATCATCTCCGGTCTGTCCTGTATGTGAACCCAAACTGAAGGCGGGGATGTGATTCTGTTGGTTCCCTCCTCTCTGCTTCACCTCACCGAAGCTCAGCCAGCACTCCCCAGAAAACGCTTGTTTATCAACTTTCATCTGCCAGCAGAAAAAAGTGATTACAGCAGCAATACTGTTGGTCTGCATCTCTATCTCAGCTATCTCCGTCTCTGCAGACACACAAAGCACTTTATTACTGAGGGGGGGGAGCAACCGTGTGTTAGATTGAGAAGTGAGGGGGGATTTTCAGGACAGCCTGATGGAGCTCAGCTTACAAACGAAGGCCGACGAACTCTCAAACATCCAAGAAAAAGACCATCAAAAGTGATCAAAGTGACCCCTCCTTTGTTTTTCTCTCTGCTTTTATTCCACCCCCGTGCAAATAGGGAGACTAATCAGAGCTCCTGCTTCCCGTTTGATCACATGCTGCTCATCCTCACCTAAAACACACAAAGCTCATTATATTGCAGAGAAAATTGGAGAAGCACGAGACAATTAGCCATTCACTGGGGAGGCCTTGCTCCGGAGGAGGGAACAGTTGGGATACGAATACAAGATGAGGGAGAATTCACTGCCGGATGTTTTTAATCCAATTCCTTTTTCTGAAATAACAAAATGTATAAAAACCATAAATTTAGATTTTATTCCTGATCCAAAGAGGAAAAAAACAACAACTCTGGGGTCAAGTAATACTATTAGAGGAGTGGAGCTTACTCTGCTGGGACAATGGAGCCAAGAGGCCTAAATCCAGAGTTAGATTAAAGTCCAGGGTGTTCAGTCAGTAACAGTATTACTGCAGGTCCAGATGTACGGCCCGGCTTCTGGGCGGAGAGCAGGATTTACAGACAACTTAGTGTGATTACAGCGATGCCCACAGCAGGGATGGAGGGGGCAAAAGTTGGGCGGCGGCATGGCCTCATCTTCATCCAAAAGGTTGAAAACAAAAGAGACGCTCAGCAGCAACGAGTCAGAGAGGAGATGAAGGGGAAGGACGAGTCACTGGAGTTTCAGATGACATCATCCTAACCTCAGCATCAGAACACCAACTATAGGGACGAGCTGCATAACTCCAAACATTTCTATACGCCTCATACGACCTTTTCTGCTTTATTTTATTAATTTGTCTTTCAGAACCGCGGCATGCATTTCATTCCCCTCATTCTTCAGACATGGATGCGTTCTCTGCATTGATGGTACGACCCTGACCTCTGCTTGTGTTGCTTAGATTCCTGATACCGGCTCTGGGAGGGAGGGAGCAGTTTGGCCCCAGCTGCTCTTCCAACATGTTTACGGCCCTCCCTCCTCCAGCACCTGCTGTCCTCACCATCAGGCCTCCTCCAATACGAGACGTCTGTCCTCTCATCCACAATTAAACGTCAAAAAGATGCAGAGAGGCAACTTCTCTTCTCCGCAGTTATGGCCTCTTCTTGTAGCATAAAAACCAATAACCTAATTCTGAAATCCCCTGAAACTGGGCTGCTGATAATAAACAATCTTCAATAACATTTTTTAATTTTTTTTAAGAAAATAAAAAAGTCCAATAAAGACAATGAACCATTTAAGCAACTTAAAATTAACATCTTTTTAATGAAACTCAATAAAAGGAACAGAAATGTAAGTTTGAAGCAGCTTTGAATTGTTTTCAAAAGCTAAAATCAAACATTTTAAAGCTTCTGGTAGAAACCAGTAAAAGTTTCAGCTAAAAACTATTTATTTTCACTGGTCTGCGTCTTCCTCTCTGCTGCTGGGATTAATGGTTATCTGGCCTGGTCAGACTGGTTTCTGACGTCATTCCCAGTTTATTTCTGTTAACATGTGAAGTAATGAAAAACCTAATCCTACTCATTTCTTTAAAACACCAGAAGCAAAATCAACTAATTAGAGCGAATGACTTGTTAAAATCTAATTAAGTGAACTGAGCGCATAGTTCAATATAACAACATTTTCCAGTATTTCACAGTTGAAACAGTTTCTGCTCCGCAGGATGAAAACAAAGGTTCAAACTCCAAATGCATAGAGCTGTTCATGTAGAAGCTGCTGGAAATCTGCCTAAAATGTCACCGTGAAAAGCAGAAACGTCACAGCAACAAAATAAATAAAAAACTACTTCTGCATCTTTTTAAAAAAAACGGGTTTTCTAAGAAACGCAGCAGAAGTTTTCCTGATGGGATGGACGGGAAAGTTACGGTGACATAACGCATCCTCCTCATCCTCATCCTTCATCTCCTTCCTCCATCTTAGGACGCAGGTGCTTTGACAAACCGCGAGGCGCACGCGGAGCACATTAAGCGGTCATGTAAGCAAAGCAAGAAGGAGGGAGGAGGAGAAGAAGGGAACAGAAATAAAAGCAAATAAAAGATCTGGGTCCTCATAAAGCCGCTGAATCGCTCCGAGAAACGCGCTGAAAAGAAGCTTGGCTTATTTCTGAGGACTTTTGATTTTCTCTGCGCACTATGAAAGGCGGCTGACATTTAAAGGAGCATCTGGTTTTTTTTTTGCTGCAGAGGATCAAATGGCAGACCCCTCCCTCCCTCCCTCTATCCATCCATCCTTCCATCCATCCATCCATGCATCTTTGCGCTCAGCATCCCAGCAGCTCCTGCAAACAGGCACGTCTCTCCGCGCAGCGGCCGGAGGAGGAGAGCGGCGCTGATCTACATCCGGAAGGTGAAACTAGAGGACGGGACGCGCTTCAGCTGCGAGCCGCTCCGATAAGTTCGCGTTGAGTGGAAGGGAAATAAGGCCGGTTTTCACACGCAGAGAGGATGCTTCAGCTGATAAACTGCGTGGAATAAACACGCAGCTTCACTCTGCATCTGGAAAAGCAGCGCCATGCTTCCCCTCATCATTAATTACCTGAAGCTTAAATCGTTTCCCAATTAAACGGAGCAACAGAAACGCACATAAAAAAGGTTCAAGTTTGATTTTAAGTTCTAATCCTCAACCAAAAATGTAAAAAAAATAAAAAATAAATAAATTAAAAATCAAAAAATCATCCATCACAAAAAGCAAAGTTATCCAAAAACAGCCTTCCGCCTCTAATCATCAAACACACATTTATTTCTGGTTACCTGCATCCGATTCGATCCGCAGCTTTTAGCTCCTCTGAGTTACTGCGCGGCTCAAGTTGTTCGCTTTAAAACAAATCCCAAGTAAAGATTTAAAAAGCATCTATCCCGTTTCCAGAATGAGGAATCAGCGGGCGGAAGGTCGCAGCGGCCTCTCCTTACGCAGCGCAGCGGCGCGTGGCTCCGCATCCACGCGTTAAGATGTTTGTAAGCAAAAACATGGCTTCATTTGCCTTTGTCAGCGAGGAGGAAGGAAGAAAAAAAAAAAACGTAATATTGACTTACCTTTCCCTCATGAGCCATTGTACCACCCCCCACCTCCCTCCATCCCGGCCCCTCTCCTCCCCTCTAAACCCCCCTCCTACTCCTCCCCCGCCCTTTGCCATGACATCACGGAAGCTGTAGTAAAACCTCCAGCATCATATGGGCAGGGCTTAGGACCCCCCCACTCCCACCACCCCTTTACTATACACATTCACCCCCCCTCCTTAGACTTTCTCTATCACTCTCTCTCTTTCTCTGACTTCAAACCAGATTTCCACCCCACATCATTTCCAAGATATCACCCCACCCCCCGCCCCCACCTGCTTCTAACCATTTCAAACATCCTCCTGAAAAGCCATGATTCACATCCTGCAGATGAAGAGCCAGACTCAGGTACAAACCAATTTTATCATCTTCACTAAATGAACTAAAGTTATTTTAAGAGCAGATAAAAATGAGCTTTAGCTTCGCTTTATTTTCTTGTTCCTGTATAAAGATCAACTAAAAAGTTGTTATATTAAATGTCTTACTTAAAATCATTAGAAACGTCTGCAAGATAAGTAAATTAGCAGAAAATATAACAGTAAGGAAATAAGCTAACATGTTCCCTTTCGTTCACAGTAACCATCTCAGATTTCATTATTGGCTCTGCTACACACGACTAAATGAAGGAAGACACAAAATTCTATTTTTGCTTCATTACAGAAAATGTATTCACCATAAGACTTAAATTAGCCCTTAAGTTTAGCTTGGTAGATAGATGGTAGGTACTTAAAACAGTTGGTGTAAACATCTGAGCCTTATGGTTCTATAAAAGGTAAAACAAACAACAGAAGCGGATCAAATCTGATGGAGCTGCTTTTTAAAATCAGTATCGAAAGTTATCAGAAAGCAGCTATCATCAAATTTACAAGCTATGATCTCTGATGAAATGTAAATGTAATACTTTCTGAAAGATTGTTAATTATCTTCCAAAAGTCAAGCTTGTTCTATTAAATATTTCCTCCCATCAGAAAATACAGCAGTAGCTCAAATATTATAATGTTAGACAAAGGTTGGGCAGGCCTTAGCCAAATACAATCCTCATCGGTTTACATAAACTTGATTAGTTTTAAAGTAAACAGATCAGATCCCTTATCCTGTGTTTTATTTTTAATAGGGTGAATGATTTTAGATACATTTAGCAATCCATAAAATTCACTAGTTAATTAAAAAGCAAGGAGTGATTGAGTTTGGAAAACAAAATGAGCATGTTATTATGGGGGGATAGTGGTGGCTGATGAGCCTCTAAATAAAAACCTGAAATGTTTTTTATGGAGTTTAATCCAAAGATTGGCTTCCCTGCTCTTCCTTTGTGCTGCCACTATCCAGAAGCTCATTCAGAAAGGATTTTTCCCCCTCGGACCGAGAATTGATGTTGCAGTTGTGTGGAGAGTTTGTATATGACAGCATCTGATAACTCCTCTGAATTGAAAGTGGGGGGTTTAACGACTTATATGCAAAGTGGCAGATCTCTGAGGGAACTCTGCTGGAAATTATTTATGCACTGCTGAAACAGCGGATATCAGCTGGAACTATCAGAGTGGGAAAGCAGCTAAAAGACTGATCAGAGTGGGGAACTGATTTTTGATCAATTTCAACAAACGGCAAATCTTGACGATGCAACTTGGAATCAGCGCCAAAATGTTGCTCACACCGCGCTTTTGAGACCATTAGAGGAAATGACAACCATTCATTACAAGCCATTTGAGAATAGTCACCACAAATGCCATCCTTTATCTTCTGTCTCCACGCCACGCACACAGGGAATATTCAAAAAGCCCAACCTTCAGCTTTCTGAAATTCTATTAAATTCTTATCTCTTTGCAGCAGGCTCTTTTTGTGCAATCCCATTGTTATGCATTGGAGCTGAAATCAATCACCGGGCCGTGCACGCCGCCATCAGTATGATTTCAGACTGTGGCTGCAGAGAGAGGGGAGAAAGGATTCACAACTGCAGCAACAACAGCGTCAACAATCAAATAAACAAAGGGGGGCGGGGGGGATCCCTGGCACAGAGGAAAGTAGGAAGTTAGGTCCCAGGCATGTTAGTTTGTGAAGTTTGAAATAGGAGAGGAGATAGAAAAAGAAACTGAGAAATACACTCTAACTGCTCCTGCAGTGTGAGCAGATTTCAGGACTGTGGATTTCAGGACTGTGGACAGCTCCAACAAAGCTGGCTGAGGTCAGCATCTGACTTCAGAACCTTGGAGAGCTCCAGAGCTCCGTGGAGGAAACAAAGAGCTTTTGTTTGGGAGCTGCTTCAACAGCTGAGGACAATCAGCTTTAGGAATCTTTAGATAAAATGAACCACAGACTAAATTTAAACTAAACACAAAAAAGTTAACTAAACAGCAAGATAATATAAAGTTTTATTTGGATGAAATGTTTTTATTGTATTTATGCTAACCTACAGTGAACAACAAAAAATGACCTTGAAAGTTGTTTGATCCTAAAACATTTAAATATTGTCCTGCTTTTTAAAACTCATTTTAAGTATTTCAGACTAGATGTGTATCTTTCCAACTGAATTATTTTTCCATCCTATAAATCGAAATAAACTAAAGTTCTTATAAGACTAAGAGTTAATAAATGTTTTTATCATGTTTGTTTTTTTTTTAAACTAAAATAAAGCTTTAAAAAAAACATCTAAGGCTTTTATTAATCCAAAAGTTTGTACATTAAAATCAAAGAAACTGAAATCAGCTCAGTTTGCTTCCTAAACTAAAAAAGGAACAGAAGAGTTTCTGAGATCAGAACCGAAGCTGAATAATTAAAGGCAGCTTTCTTTGGGGGGGGGGGATCAGGCTGCAGCCAAACATCAGCTGGGAAAACTTTTCCTCTGTTGTTCTGAAGTGGTGGATGCAGATGGCACCAAGGCCTCCCAGCTCTTATGGATATATTGTGTGAGGCTGAGCAGCCAGTATAAATATTACATGGGGGCAGCAGCTGACTGGGCGCTGAGGTTGGGACCGGGGGAGGCCCCTATAGTCCCTCGACAGATGGAACAAGCCGACAGACTAATACAACAAAAAAAAGTTTTTTAATAAGCCCGCAGCCTGGCATTGTCCCTGCGGTACCGGGGCCACACGGTCCCCTAGGGAACCAACTGTCTTTTGTCTAGACTCGCTTTTCTTTCTTTTTAGCTTTTTCCCCACAAAAAAGACTCAAAGCTCAGTTTTTATTTTACTTTAAAAGTTTAAATCAATCGGTTAGCAAACTTTGAACAGATCAGACTGGTAAAGATTGATTCTAATCTGTTTAATCTTCTCCACAACAGCTTTAAGGCATTTCACAAAATAAGAAGAATATGCTGAGTTTTCATTATAATTAAAAACACACAATGATGATGCTGACTTTTTATTTGCGCAGATACCGGAACACAAAGTTAATCTGTAAAAGTTGCGCAAAAAGCGCTGAAAAGGAGAGCTACGAACCCAGAAAAGTGCGGCACAGCTTCATGTTTGCGCTCTTCTTCCTCCTCTGCGTGTCTCTTCTGTCCCGCAGACACCGAGTCCCGCAGGCGACTTTAACTTCTGAGCGACAAAACTTTGGAGAACTTTAGCCCAACTCCCGGAGTTCAGCAGGTCCACGGGGGGCGGAGCCAGCCACGCGATTGACACTGACCGACAGCCAATAGGAAGGGCAGCTGGAGCCCCGCGTGTCAGCTTTCAACAACAATAACCGAGGTTTGCAACAAAGAGCATCTGCTTCAGACAGAACTTCTCCCACTCAGCCTGAGCTGGAAGCTGCCCTGAAGCCCCAACTTCATCCCTTTCTCCTCATCTAAAGAGTCAAAGATCCTAAACATGAAACTAGCCCATCATCATCATCATCATCATCATCATCATCATCATCATCATCATCATCATCATCATGTCTGCTGCTGTTGGACCTGAGCAGGTTCTGGACACAGGCAGAAGATGCGCGCCTCAAACTTACAGGAACATTTCAGTGCAAGTGCAGGCCTATTCAGAGGGTCTGTGTCTGGGCCGGACAGACAGGTCCTCCCTCCCCATAGCAGATGGTCTGCCAGATAATGAGCTCTCCCATTGCTTGCTCCCATTATCCAACCCCCTCCCCCCCAAGAACACTCATTTTTCCGAGATGAAATAAAGGAGGTTAGAGGAGCCTCAACACTCTTCATTTTATCATAAAAATGTAGCTCATCTTTCTTCCTGTTGGTTTAGCATCAACCCGTTATCAGTGAATGTTTCTTCTTTTGACAAAACAAATTAAAAGATTAAACTAATCTCAGAATAAATCACATAAAAGTTTGCCTATTATATAAAAACACAAAAAATCAGAATAAAAACTATGTGAAAAACTTTTATCGATTTTATGTAAAACTTTAACCCATAACACTTTTAAAAGTATTATTAGCTACACGATAAGATAAAAAAAATACACCAAATAGAAAAACAATAAAATAAAGATCAATGAAAAAAGTATAGATTCTGCAGAATACGTTTCAATCTGTGACACAACAAAGACAGAAAATGAATATTTACTAAGGAACCAGAATGGGAGTGATGAAAATCTGCAGAGTAACAGAAAGTTTTTATGAAACAATTCAGATTTCTACTTAATTCTGAATTAGAGACAAAAAAAAACAAGAAAACACTTTCAGAATCTTAAAAAGTAGAAGCAAGACGTTTGAGTTAAGAGAAACTGGCCTCTAGTCTGTAAATCAGAAACTGCAGGAATCTTTAGGCCATCTTAGTATGTGACAAAGGTGGCTGCTCAACTGCTGGAAGTATTTATGTCGGCTCGATTGTTTTCATTAAACACAGAGCAGCCATTCCTTTCAAAGTTCAGCATTTCACCAAAAATTGAATTTTCTGTCTTTTAAACTGTGGCTGGATTGTATTTAGATTGAAGAAAGCAGCTGCTGGTAACAAAGATCCAGTCTGTTGTATTTTGTCCCAAATCTTCCTCATCCCAGCCTTCAGCAGCATCTCATGGTCAAATGATTATGGATGATTTCAGGTTAGTTCTTCAACAAAATAAGATTTATCTGCTTATGATCAGATGCTGTGTGGAAATGCTGCCAATGCAGAAAAACTCAAGAAAGTCTAAAGCGTAAGGCCCTCTGAACCTTGGAGCCAATGTTCAAAGCAGATCTGGACATTTTTCAATCAGCCTTTATTTAATACAATACAACAAGCGGCTGCTCGTCAGCTGGGGCGGATTAACCGAATCCTCTGCAGGGATAGAAACTCAGGTCAGTGACTAGAATAACGGGCTGATCACGACTATGAGCAAAAGTCACTGACCTGGTTCTGAGTTCTGTCTGATCCCAGAGGAAGGAGATGAATCAGGGAGGAGATTGTCCACCGTTTGAGGCGGGTGCCACTCCCAAAGTTCAGAGCAGAGCTGACGCCAGCCGATGCCCAGGAGCAACAGTGTCCGTGAGGGAATATCCAGAGCCGAAGTCGAATCAGAATCAGATTTATAGACCAGAAGATCAGAGAGCCGAGGAGGTAACGGAGGAGCCGAGTTAGAAGCACAGTCCAAGTTTGGATAACCAGCAGAATCCAGGAATAAGTCCAGAATAAACAATACAGGCAGAGCAGACAGAGGAAAAGCTAAACCATCCAAAGGCAGACACAGATCAGAATCAGAATCTAGAGTTGCTCTCTCCAAACAGATCGAATAATCTGGCACAGATGGAAGGCAAACAGGCAGCATAAGCAGCAGCAGGAACCAGGTGGAAACAACAAGCGTTAATGAGGCGCCAGGCCAATTAGATGGGTGACAAGAATAAATGATAAGGTCAAACATCAGCGCCAAGGTCATGACATACAGATGTGTTGATAAGAAACACTTTAAATGATTTAAGAAGAATCGCCTCTTTAAAGAAGTGATATGAGGAGAATCTTAGAAAATATTCAGCTCCAATGATCAGGAGCCGCTCTGTCCTCTCATTGGTCAAAACCTTTGCTTCATGAAGCTGAAGAAAAGCAGATCAAACCAAAACCAGGACAAGTTAAACTCACCGGTCTGAGCTTTTCTTCCACACCTTCACTGGGTTTATATCCTGCTGTTTTCTAGTCTGCGTAATCAAACCATTTAAAGACTCTTGATATATTCTGCAAAGATTGCAAACAGAAACAAAGCTTGAGTTTACAGGCTGACCTGCTTTCAGGCTTCCTTACATTCGATCTTTGTTCCAGCATCAAACCTCTCTGCACTGTATGGAGATTTTATGTGACAGGAGTTTTAAAAGGGAGCATAAATAAATTATATGGTGTATTATTTATTCTAGGCAGAATCCTGAATGTTCTGTGAAGGTCTTAGAAGTT
>NW_015152112.1:20790-24850 GCF_000732505.1 Cyprinodon variegatus | reverse complement strand
AAAAAAGTCTCTAGATTTGGCGCTAGGAGCTTTTTAGAAATCAAAGTGCTAGAGGGGTCTGAAAAGTGGCTAAATATAGCGACTAAAGCGCTAAGTTGGCAACGCTGCTCTTTGCATGGTTTGTTTTCAAATGGTTTGCTGCTGTCTGTTTGGACCTTTCTGAACATGGCCAAAAGGTTAAAGTTATTACATGATGTTTTATTCAACTATAAAAGTGGAATCACTGAAAAGAGAGAATCACTTGAATCAAGGTTGAACACACAGATGAAGGCAGGCATGGAGGATCAGAGAAGTGTTTCCTATGAAACAGGAGGAATCTGCAGGAACACGTGTTTGAAGGTGGACCGGAGCAGATGTTAGACAGGAGGCTGACCTAAATATCACACAGAGTCTCTGCAAAGACCTAAAATGAGATTTTCTCTTTTACTGAGATCCTCAGAACATGTTTCTTCATTTTCCCCTCAACTGGTTTAATAATGGGCTGAAAAAACACCCACTGACATGTAGTAAAGCGAAGTGATAACTCTGACCAGTTTGCAGAATTAAGGTTTTATCTTAGCGTCACTGCAGCACTTCCTCACCGCTTCAGCCTCCAGCTGTGGACAGCTGAGTTTAAAAAAAGCAAAGTGAAGAGCAGAATGGGATCCTGTTCTGGCTTTAGTCCTCAGACACATGGAACAACCCGCCTTCAGTCCGTTGATGCCCAGAGGGCTGAACAAAGCTTCTCAGTGCGGCGCATCAGGGGTGAGAAAACAACATATGGGCATGTTAATGAAGGATGGCGTCTTTAAACCAGGACTTAAGCCTCAGCACTCACCACTGAACCAAGGAAAAGTCCAAGATTTTTCACACAGTTTTAATCAAAGAAAAAAATGAACGGATTCGTCTGACAGAAAAGAAAAAAAAGAAAACCCAAACGTTCCCTGCTGTCATTAAGCCCTTTTATAAACAATAAACCTCCCAACATCCAGAAAGGAGCTTAACCCTAATCTTTTTAGACGGTTTATGATAGAATAGACTCTAAGATAAACTGGGGTTCAAATGTTTTCCTCCTTAAACTAAGAAACTGAAAACTAAACTCATACAATAAATGAATTAAATCTAACCGTTTAATGTCTGCATGAATTCATTTTCTGACACCCGAAGAAGTAAAATAAAAAGTGCTGTTGCCTCCAAAGATGCCTTCTAAAAATAAAAAGCAATGAAAATTAATTTCAACTTTGATTTGAGAGGAAAACATGAAAATGTTTTGTCATAGAGGGAAAGAAATAAACCTAATTCCAGTTTAAAGCCACAGCTTGCAGCCGTCCTAACAGAAAAAGTCTTACTGATAAATGGGACCTCCTGTCGATCTCAGGCCTAATATTGCTAATAGTTGCAAATTAATCTAAGCTAACAATCTGACATAGATGATTTTACCTATTATTGGTCTGAGTAGCTCATAAAGTGGAGGTGGTCTGTCTGCAGAGGCAGCTGGAAGGCTTCGGCTGCAGAAAGATGCTCAGATAAATACCAGCTTTTCAGCACAGTTATTAAAACAATGATTAAAAACACATTGAAAGAATCGGGCCTAAAGATGCAGAACGAAGCAGACGAACAGACTGGAAGAAGAGAAACTCCAAAGTCCTGAAACTGAACCTGAGAGAAAAACATCCTTCCCAAGGTTTGACTCAAACGTTTCACTTTTCTCAGCATCAATGCATAGAAATCAGTGAATCTGAAGCGTCTAACCTTTAAATTTTAAACTCTGAGACTCATTCAGAAACAGTGAATTGGTGTTTTTACTAAATCTAACACTAAGATCCCTCTGTGCTTGAAGTACTGCAGCTCACCAACTAATTTGGTGATTATAAACCCAACAGATTTCCATTCAGGCCGTCAGAAACAGAAGAAGAACACTGTAAAAACGAAAAAGTTAGTTCAACTCAAAATTTCAAGGCAACCGGCTGCACAGAATTTTTGAGTTGAAGGCATCAACTTAATTTTTTAAGTTTTGTAGAACTACACTTATTAAGTTGTGTCAGCTAAGTTTTTTTAATTCAAGTTACTGGAACTTTCAAGTCTATAAAAACTTATTATTTTAAGTTCAGATTATCTATAAAATATTATTTTAAATTCAGATTACCATCCCCTGTAATACCTTACATTTCTGAGTTTAAATTCCCCCCATTAAATCATCCACTGACAGTAAACCATACATCCATTTTCTTACACGCTTGTCCCAAGTGGGGCTAACGGTTAGGTTTAGGCCTAAGGTGTGAATTGGGTTTAGTTTAGTTTAGTTTAGGGTTGGACTGGTGATGGGAAGGGTTCATGTCAGGGTTAGGGATTAGAAAGGGCTGAAAATGACTGAAAACCATTTCATGTTCCTTCCTACATATAGCAAGAAGAGAATGTATATAAACATAGAGCTGCAATATTAGTTACATCTCAGGAAATAGAAAGAAAACAGTTTGTCCATCTTTGCTTAAAGTTTGGGTTTATAATTTTTTATCCATTTGGATCCACTATTTAAAGCCTCATCATGCTAAAGGTTCATCGTGCAAAAGGTTCATCGTGCTAGACATCTGTAACCTGTAAAAAAGAAAAGTCTGGTGTGTTTGATTTTTGCTCCCATTTGACAGAAGGTAGAACAGAAAACCTTTTATAGAAGCTCTGAGTGCTGAATGTCTGCTTTGGGTATGTTTTTCTGTTGCTGTTATCAAAGCTGCTGAATCATTACGATGATGATGATGAGGAGGAGGAGGAGGAGCTTATTCTGGTATTTTCCATCTATTCCTCCTTTAATCCTTTAGTTTCCTACATTGCACATAGTTTTGCTCTGGCTGCACACCTGCTGGTGATTCTCGGCTCCATCCAGCCGATGTCCCGTTCTTTAAACCTGGCTCCTTCAGTCCCACGCCTGGCCTCCATCCCCACCCCCTGAGAAACCATAGAAGGAGGCTAATCTGGGAGGAACTCACTGCTGATTAAAGTCCCTTTTGGAGTCTGTGGACAAAGAAGACGTGACTGCTGAGGAGCGCTGCTGGGTCGATGCAGACGCAGATATATGAACTGGAGGCAAATGAACAGAAATGAATGCAGACACGTCCACAGACAGACCCCCGCTGGAACTTGAATGGTGCATAACAAGCAGCTGAAGCAGGCCTCCAGCTGTCCAGGAGACGGCAGGAACAAATAAAGTTTCAGCAAGGACCCGCATGCATGAAAAGGAGGGAACATGAAGTGACATCTGCTTGTTTTTTCTATATCTTATTTAAAAGTTGATCTCTGTATGAGTCCATATCCAAAATCTGGACTAATGTTTATGTTTGGAGTGACAAAGAGAGAAGCGGGTTCTTTTTTTTTTTCTTATATTTCAGCTCCAGCTAACAGGTTTATTCCCATGCAGAGTCCAGATGATACCAACCAGGATCAGAACACAGCGCTCCCCCTCTCTGTCCCGTCCACCTTCACACCCTGACCTCCCTCGCTCTTTCTAACATCCATGACAGCGTGATCATGCCCATATCTGTCAGCTCCCATTAGACACGGATGAGTGCATCATCTACGAGCCGACACAGATAAGATCAGGGCATAAGCACTTTAAACTTGGGTCTGATGTTTGTAAAGGAGTCTGGATCCAGTCGGTGTTTCTCTTTACCTTCACAGCTTTATTCAAAGTAATCATTAGTGGTTTCCCTCAGGTTTCAGTGCAATAGCTGTCAGTTTAGGAGGAAGTTCATTTAAAAAGAACGTTATACTAACCAAGGAATCATGAACCTTTGAAGGACATCAGATCTACAAGGAACCAAAGCAGGGAATCGAACCCAGAAACAGAAGTGCTTCAGCCAGCAGCCATCATTAAAAGTTGCAGCAGGTTTGCTGCTCCGCTGATGGCCCTGCTGACCGGTTCCTGGCTGCAGGAGGCCCCCCAGGTGAACCAGACCAGTGAACACACTGTTTTTATGCAGCACACTAGTCTGATTGGTATGTGTGTGTTTTGCAGAGATGGCAAAAGTACTCACTTTCCGTACTTGAGTAAAAGTACAGATACTTGTGTTAAAAAATACTCTGGTAA
>NW_015152112.1:12715-20280 GCF_000732505.1 Cyprinodon variegatus | reverse complement strand
AAAGTAAAGTAAAAATATCAGAAAAATCTACTTGAGTACAGTAACGAAGTATTTGTACTTCGTTACTTGCCATCTCTGGTGTTTTGGTAATAACAGAGTTCATCAAACGCCATGATGTCTCTTCCCATACATGTTAGGGATGGTTTTGTTCATTTATGTATTTTCCTGTTTAGAAATGTTAAGGAGGAAGCTGATGATTGGTTACATTTATTGTTTCCTTTTCTTCTGTTTCACAATTGTCCTCAAAAGTGGAAGAAAAGGCCAGAAGACAGACAAAGTTTGGTCTGGGTGCCAGTTTGGATGACCATCACCTCTGGAGACTCCTCCCAGCTCTCAGCCGACCCCATCCAGTGTTTGGAGGAGGGGGGAACTCGCGGAACGGGGTCACCGCTGCCAAAAGGCATCTCATCGTCGGCCGCTCTGTCTGTCTGCTCTACCTCTCTGTCAGTCTCCCTCATCCTGACCGGGTTTGTTTCTTTCTAATGTAATGTGGGCATTCTCATGAGAGCTGAACGCCTGCAGCCCTGAGACAGCTTCCAGGGGGGGGGTCAATAAGCCCCGCCCCCTCCTCCTCTGGACCTCAGTCCAGACTAACATCCCAGCAGTTACCCCTCCCAGTAGAGGTCCCCTTCATGACCCCGTGTCATCCTGCAAAGTCACTGAGTCAGATTCTTGAGGGCCGACCCTCCGCAGACCCCCCCACCCCCTCCGCTCTCAGTGGTGTCTATCTTTCAGCTCCTCAGCCCTCTGCGCCGCAGCAGGCCGGGAAAATACGCACCCTGAGCAGCGGCAAACACAGGCAGCACTTCGCAAACAAGGCCTGATTACAATGACAAAGGCTGCCACACTTTAGGGAGGAGCTTGGAGCAATTTGGAGGCTGCGGGGGCCATTCACCGAGTGGCATACTTAATGGGCTTTGTGCGCCAGAAGAAAAGGGTCTGAGCTTCTGGGCCCAGCTGTCACCGCAGAAAATATCAGACTGACACAGTAAACCCCCCCCCTCCCCTTCTCTTTGCACTTTTTTCTCTCTATTTAGTGAAAAAGTGAAAGCCGTAGAAAAAAGAAGCTAAATGAGAACTGCCTCTCTTGATCTTACACACAAACGAACAAACATGGCCTCTCTCACACTTATACCCCCCCCCAAATCACATGCACAGTAGGCTGACTCTGCAGCAATTATTCAAACCCAAACCCAGAGGGATAAATGACATTATTACATTTCACTACTTAATTACGTATGTGGATAGTTACTAAACGTTAGCCATCATGCATGCATAATGCAGAAAGATATAGTTGGTTGATTTTGTCATGTGATTGGTTTAAAAAAGTGCAAATATATGATTGTGGTTCCTCACAAAAAAAAAAAAAAGAAAAAGAAAGGAGAAACATTTGGTGGATTTCCAGCGGTGCCAAACAAGAGTTTATTTTCTGGAAATGATTTTGCTCCAGTGATAATGGGCTTGGCTCAAAAACAAAGACTTTCTGAGATCGTCTGAAGCAGCTCTCTTGGTTCCGCTTTTCTGAATCCTCGTACGCAGAGAAGCGCACACACTCCAGATCCCACTGTATTACACCAGCTCTGTGACTTATGGCACTGTAACCCCGAGCATAATATACACACCCACGCACAGGAACGGAGCTAAAAAAAAAAAAGTTAAAAAGCTTGAAAGCACACAGTGAAGGAGAGCGGGCATAGAAACAGGAGTGTGTGCACGGTAGCAGGATGCTGCATTATGGAAACATTGCACAAAGCCAGAGTTGGATGTTGTTTCACCTAATCTCTTTGATACCACTGTGGTGCTGCTAAGCTCCAGAAAATCAGCTTAGCAGATGTCCTAAAGTGTAGGTGGCTTGTTTCATAAGGCAGGAGAGGATGCACGAAGAAGAGGGGAAGGAAAGGAGCGTGGGGGCAGGGCAAAGACTTGGAACTGCTCCCTGAGTTCAACTCAATCCTTTTTTACTTCTGTCTGCCAGGCACAGCAGTTATACTGAGAGGTTTTCTTCTCCCTCACTATTCAGCCTCCATCTTGAATGTCCCCTGCGGCCCCTCACTCCGCAGCGCTCCCTCTAATGTGTGTGTGTTGTTTTATTCAGCTAAAGAACTTCTTATTTCCGATAATGACGGTGATAATGACGGTAATGAGGACTTTTTAGGTTGCTGTTTTTTTTTTTTCACGCGCTCCTTTCACTTCAAGCTCCAACATGTCCTCAGATGTCAGCTGATTACATTCCCGATCCATACAAGCTGTCGCCTGGCACTCATGTAGCCGCATGCATTATCACCACCAGTGAGACATCTGTATGCAAATGCTATTATGTGATGGAGAGGCGGCTCGACGTGGGCCGGCTGTGAGTGATGTTATGATAGTGAAGGAGGAGCTGCGGAAGGTTGGCCTGAAAGGAGCATGCGTGTCAACAGCGTATATGTATGGAATATATTACTGCTCACCTTCATTATTTATTCCTCCTCCTCCAGACTAGTCCGCTGATCCTTCAGCAAAATATAACTTTAGATTAATAAAAACATTAAAGGTCAAATATAGGCATATATGAGGAAGTATTGCCTTTAGCATCACATCCTGAGCTATCTCTATAGTTCTGCTGCTATAGGCTTAGACTGCTGGAGGACATAGGGACCCCTTTTTCATCATTCTGCTTCATTCTATCTCTATTCTCCCACTCTGCAGAATCTGTTAGTTCAATCTCTAACGTTCTGCTCTCTCTGCTTTTTCTCATAGTAGCTTCATCTGGTCTGTTCCTGTTTGGCTGTGACTCCATCCTGGAGAGAAATATCAGCTGTGCTGCTGCCATCAACACCTTTGTTTCTAGATGTTGGAGCTTGGCCTGTTTTCCAGTGTAGTCCTGTTTCTCTGACTGTGACTAACTGGATGTGCTCTCTTCATCCTCTGACATGGGAGCTGGCTCGGAGCTCGTCTGCCTGGCTGTGTGTTTCCTGGACGGGGCCGCCTGTGGAGCTGGTTGACAGTTGCCTTTTGTATCTATGCTTCTTTTTCTATGTCTGCTTCTGTCTCCTTGAACCCCAGTGGGCCTCAGCAGATGGCCGCTCACACTGAGCCTGGTTCTGCTGGAGGTTTCTTCCTGTTCAAAGGGAGTTTTTCCTCTCCACTGTCGCTACAAGCATGCTTAGTGTGAGGGATTGCTGAAGAGTCAATGAGTCGATGCAATTAACTGGTTTTCCTTAGATAGAAAACATTGAATCAATCCGACTGGATGATCTGGTGAACTGGAAAGTGACCTGAGATGACATGATGTGAATTGGAGCTATAGAAATAAACTGAATAGAATTGAATCCTATTCATTGGTCATGAAATTAGTAGCTGTTTGCTGCTTATATTTGTTCCAGGAGCCTTGTTGTTGATGCCTCTTTCTCATTTTCCAGAATTCTTCCAGCCTTTAGACACCTTTTCATAACTTGGACACTATCTGGAAAACAATGCTTGCTGTTGCTGCACGGTTAGCTGCTAAAAGTGTCTGAACTTTAAGCAGAACTGATTCCTCCTGCTGTTCTCTTCTACGCTACGGCTAAAAACTCTTTTCCTCAAGCATTATGCTGGTATATCCAGTCTTCCAGACTGTGATCTGCAGTAGATGAATTATAATCATTGTGCATCAACAGAATAGGGAACATTTTAGTGAGAGGTTAATTAAGATTGTATTAAATTATACTTTTGATAATTCTGATGATCCTAAAATATCTACATTAAATCAATGGTGTAAAAATCATGCAGGAACAACTTTACCTGACAAAAACTCTTCATACTGGAATATCCACTCTGCTGTCTGAAAGATGGTCACACCAAATTAATTTGATTTAGTGCTTTCCTGTTTACTGCGCTCTGTTTAAAGTGACAAAATAAAAACTGCTTGTGAAATTAGTTTTGAAAGCATCCTTTCTCCTTCCATACCTAATCCAAAAGCTCTTCTCTATACTTTATTATGGATGGACAAAGGGAGCGTCAAAAGACTCAATTCATTTGTAGGCTTTCAAAATTAATTGCATGTTTTAAGCAAAATGTGGCTTTTGCTTATTTTCAAAAACATGGAGGACACAGGGGGATAAAATCGCAGCTCTGCTAGCGGGTTAAACGAAGCAAAACAAATTCACCAATAATATTAAAGCTCTGCAGATCAGAGCGACGGTTTCAAAATGTGCTGTAGGTCTGAAGAACGGCGGAGAAAAGACTGAAAGGCATCAGGAAGCCTGAAACTATTCATGCCGACTGTGGAGTGGGGTTTGCAGCAGAGGAGACCGGCATGAGGAACAGAGGAGAAGAGTTAATGCCGTGCAGTCAGGACGTGCTGAGGATGGAGCTCCAAACCTGCAAGCGTCTGCTCCTTTACTGGACCTTTAAAACTGAAATAGTTTGATCTTCGTTGGTTTAACAGGTTTTATTCTTCCTTTGAACAGTTTGACCTTTTTATATATTCTTTAAGGCAGACGCACTCAAGTCCTGCAGCTTTTAGATGCATCCCTTATCCATCCCACCTGAAGCACATGAGCGGCTCGTTAGCAGGCCTCTGCTGAGCCGAATGACATGATGAGGAAATATAGCTGTTAAATTCAGGTGTGTGAAGATAGATCCGCCTTAAGGCTGCAGGATGGTATGTTTGTTTAAACACACAGCAGTTATGCTTCAGCTGTTATATGGAATAAAATTCCATAAAAACCTAAACACATAATTTTATGCAAAAATCTGTTTCCTTCTGCTGGATTCCAGAGTACATCAGCTTGGTGGTATTAGTCGTAGCTATTTACAACTGTGTGTGATTTTAAAGCTTAATTTTATCAGAAAAAAAATCTTTGGTTTGTGGATCAGAAAAAAAAGGAATTTTTGGTGCTGATCCACAAACAAAACAAAGTAAATCCCATATTAACACAGTTTCTTAGGAGTTAAGCTTCATCGGTTTACTCTGCACACAGTAATAAAGCCAAACAGCACAAGTGTACAGAGTGAGAAATCTAGGGGGATTTAATTTGAGAAAGCGGTAACATTTATAGCAGAGGTTGCTCCTATGGTTCTGGACCAAATACCGTATACAAGATAAGTCCCAAGAGCGGGCCTGGAGACGGCCTGGAAACGGCCTGGAGACGGCCTGGAAACGGCCTGGAAACTGCCTGGAAACAGCCTGGAAACAGCCTGGAAACAGCCTGGAAACTGCCTGGAAACAGCCTGGAAACAGCCTGGAGACGGCCTGGAAACAGCCTGGAGACGGCCTGGAAACGGCCTGGAAACTGCCTGGAAACAGCCCGTCACTGTTTAAGAAAAGGATTGATTTTCCAAACATACAGGAATCTGGCAGATCATCCATCAAACTAAACTCTTAGTAGTTTTTCCTTTCAGGATTAAAGAAAATCTTTAAGTTTAAATTAAAAAAACAAATAAGTCACAGGTTTTATAAAAGTACAAAAGAACTAAAGCAAAGTGAAGAAGATTGGTGATAAAACTGGAGTCGACAGCCAGACCACTGAGGCTCCACAGAAAACGGTTTCTGAACAACATAGATCATAGATCATCAGCAAAATCAAAGCAACTTCTTTCATGTTTACCCACAATCCTTAGCTCCAGCCAGAAGCCCGTTTGGCTAAGTGCTTATTAAAAGAACTGATAACAAATTAATCTTTTTCAGCTAACACATTATCGGCGTTAGCTTGAAATGATTTATTTTAGTCGTTGTTATGAATGAGAGTCCAAGTGGTGAGACAGACAACTTTATGAGAAAAAAAAACGTTTTGACAGCTAAAGATATTTTCGGCTGGTGACAAAGTTTTAAAAAAACGAACTTGTTGAGTTTAAGTCTCTTCTTAAGATTCACCTTTTTCCTTTGGGTTTTGGTGCAATCTGAGAGATTTCACTTTTTTTATTGTGTCTGTATATTAATATGTATTTTATATTTGATCTTTTCTATTTTATAATTGCATTGTACTTAATGATTGTGTCCAGCACTTTGGTCCTGTCGGTGTTAAAGTGTTTCATAAACAAAGTTGGTATGATATCTAACAACATTCACACCAAATGATTCAACCATTGTCTCATTTGTTCCTCCTGGTCTGAGGAGGCTCTCTACCCTGCAGGCCTGCTTGGTGGATGGATACAGAGATGGAGGATTTTCTGGAAGGTTCTACTGCCTCAACAGTTTAATTCATGAGCTCTAACAGATTAAGGGGCCAATACCCATATTATGACCTTAATAACTTCTACCCCAGATGCTCATTCTAGTTTCACATAAAGTTCTTCTGATTTAATTACAGTATTTAAAGTATTTACTCTCTGTTTTTGCCACAAAACACAGGAAGGAAGGAAGGAAGGAAGGAAGGAAGGAAGGAAGGAAGGAAGGAAGGAAGGAAGGATCCAACATTAACAGGTTTCTATTAGTTTAGTTTTAGCATAAATTCCTTTTCATATTTTAAATGATGTAAATATTATATTTGATCAATGATCAAAATGATATTAATCAGATTTTAATATGTTTTCTGACGCTAAAGTAAAGCTTAGAATCTTTAAACATGACTGTTAATATAAAATAGACCTTTATTAAATGATTTTAAACTAAAGTGAAACTGCAGGTTTGGACTCCAGAGTTAAGGTCAAAGGTCAGCGAAGCAGCAGCTGCTGAAGATTTGATGAGAACATCTTTATTTCAGTCATTTGAGACGAGAGGAAGGACAAATAAGAGTGAAGGGAGGAGAACGCAGCCACATGCTGGAGGATAAAGTCTGGGTGTAGGAACACGGTTTTTATACTAAAAACCATCAGAACATCTCATTAGTGTTTGTTATGAGGGCTACATGATCCTGTTAGTTCATGACCAGATACTGAGAGCACTAGAAAGAAGGATTTCCTGCCTCATTCTGGATTCAAATGTCAATAAAATAAAAAACAAGAAGAGAAAAGCAGACTCCAAATAAAAACAGAAACCCAGACCTGGAGACACGCAGGTTTGCAGGAGAAATAAAGGTTTACATTTAAACTCATCCAGCCTCTCCTGTCAGGCTGACGGGTAATTGAGGCAGTCACAACACAGATCGGGATGCAGAGTCATGCTGGGTGCAGGGTCTGGCGTGTAGCACCGGCCCTCTGGCAGCATGCTGCGACACGCTCTGGAGGCAGCCAACTCACACACACACACACACAGACACCCACATGGCACATGCTGCCTGCGCACTTACAGCGATTCACAGACATGTTCTCCACACCACCTCATCTCTACCAACGTACAGCAACGCAGACAGGCTGCCGTCACTAACTGAGGCCATTAGAGCTGATGAAGCACAGACTGAAAATCCTGAATGACCCAAAGGGTCGCCTTGAAAAAGTCGGGTAGCTGCATGATGGGATGTTTATCTCATCTAAATCAAAGTAAAACTAATGAAATCCAGATTTTCCAGGGACCTGATGAACCGATTATAAACTGTCAAACTAAACTAACACCTCGACTTATTTTCAGCATCTATTCCTCTTTGGTTTGTCATATCTTTAAAGGCATACTATGCAACTTTTTTTAGTTAATTAATGTGTTCCATAACGTTTTGGATGATTAAATG
>NW_015152112.1:9451-12359 GCF_000732505.1 Cyprinodon variegatus | reverse complement strand
CCTCTGGGGGGAGCCTCGCTGGAAAATCAACACCGGTTGCATAGTGTACCTTTAATATCTGCATTTCAGGTGAAGATTCAAGTGAGCAGATTTTCTGCTTGGTTTTATTATTTGACTTCCTAAACTCCTCACACATTAATCTATTTTGAATTGGATGCATAAGGCCACCAAACCGGATTTAGTGGCTTTGGGATCTTGTCTCTGTTATTCGCAGATGATGTGGATCTATTGGCTTCATCAGGGCGCGATCTACAGCTCTCACTGGAGCGGTTCACAGCAGAGTGTGAAGTGGCCGGGATGAGGATCACTGCCTCCAAATCCGAGACCGTGGTCTTGAACGGGAAAAGGGTAGAGTTCCCTCTCCAGGTTGGGGAGGATGTACTGCCCCTAGTGGAGGAGTTTATAGTATCTTGGGGTCTTCTTTAACAATGAGGGAAAGATGGAGCGGGAGATCGACAGGCGGATTGGTGCAGCGTCTGCTGTGAAGCGGGCGCTGTACCGCTCTGTTGTGGTTCAGAGAGAGCTTAGCCAAAAAGCAAAGCTCTGGATTTACCGGTCAATCTACGTTTCTACCCTCATCTATGGTCATTAGCTTTGGGTCATGACCGAAAGAATGAGATCCTGGATAGAAGCAAGCGAAATGAGTTTTCTCCGTAGTGCGTCTGGGCTCTCCCTTCGAGATAGAGGGAGGAGCTCAGTCAGGGGGAGGACTCAGAGTAGAGCCGCTGCTCCTCCACATCGAGAGGAGCCAGTTGAGGTGGCTCTGGTTAGGATGCCTCCTGGACGTCTCCCTGGTGAGGTGTTCCAGGCACGTTCCACCAGGAGGAGGCCCAGGGGGAGACCCAGGACACGCTGGAGGGACTATGTTTCTCTGCTGGCCTGGGAGGCAGCCACACATGCACATGTTTACAGAAGAGTCCAAATTATTCGTGATTATTACTCCAGTATAAGCATAAATCCGACTGTTTAAAACACTTTTGTAGAAGTTAGAGGATCAACTTCAGTTTTTTACTCCAGTAAAAGTGAAACAGTACAACTTTTAAAACTACTTAAAGTATAAAAGTAAAAGAAATGTAGGAAAAACTGTTAAGGCCAGAAGCTTTCCTGTTCTACCCTATTAAAGGAACATTTTCTACAATTCTGGATGATAACTTCCTTAGACTTTATTTTCTTAGTTATAAAACTAATGGTAACAGTGGCACATTTAACTTTGCATCATCTGGAAAAACTATTTATTTTGGTTTGTGGTGAGCAACAAGTTGGGGCAGCACCGAGTCCAACCACAAAGAAATGAATTGTCTGGATGAAACTAATTATTTTGATGGTTTTTATTTTATTAAATGTCAACAGGCCATAATGAAAATGAGCTTAAATGATACAAAACAAACAAGTTTATTTTTAAATTGTAAGGATTAGAAATGACTGCAGTAAAGTATAGATAGCCAACATTTCTATTGAAGTAAGGAAGTATTTCTTCTTTGTTTCTTGATGCGTCTGGTTGTATAGCAGCGTTTGGCGACGTCGTTCCTCAAGTTCTGCAGATTTTTCATGCATCTTTCTTCAAATACCATAAAACAAATGAATAAGTGAATGCAAGGCCTTTGCTAAACGTACCCACATCCCAATGAGGCATCAAAAGCTGCAGGACATTTGAGGGCCGACGTTTGAGGCAGAGTTTCAAGATCACAGCGCCTACTGGTGGCATGGAGGAAATGATGCCATATTTAATGTTTCTACTGCTTTGCTTTGCACACAGATTACAGTTAAAAACACGGTGTTGATTGAGGTAATGGAAACAGGAAAGTAACTCTGCTCTCAGTCAATCGCTGTCCAGGAAATACAGGAAAATATCGTCACATGTAGAAAACAAGCAGCACTGAGTGAGAACCTGCAGCCTCTTCAGTGCAGCTGTCAGCATCTGCAGAGTCTCCCTGATCAGCTGACTACTCGTCCCAAAAAGGCGAAAAAAAAGCCTTTTTACTGCCTTCTCCAGTTAATGATGTTTTTAATGTACCATTGCTTTAATGTTTCCTTTAGCCAATGGCCTTAGCTAAAGGCTAAATCTTTATTAATGTCAGTCCTGGTATTAATGTTAATAAGGTATATCAGACCCTCCATATTTAAGCAGGTGCAAAGACTGAAAGCACCTAAATGTAAGAACAGGATGGAGGCATGTGTTCTACCATTACCATAGCATTTTGTCGCTTAAAAATGTCTTTGAATTCGTACATGATTACTGCATCCTTACATGTGGAAAAAGGTCAAAAGTATTGATGAAAGTCCCACAAAATGTGTGGTGCGGCCTTGAACAATCGATGACTACCGTCGTTTGCTTCAAACGTACATTTTTACAATTATTCAGCTGAATTTCAAGATTTCTTCCTAATATTTCCACAGATTATTAGTTTTCTGCAGATACCAGTAGGTCGCTCATAGAACCACTAAAGAGTCTTTTTAAATGACTGATTAAAACCTTTCCTCACACGTTCAGTAAGCTTTAAATGTTTTCTTCCTTCTCTGTTATTCACCATTAGATCTTGTGGAATCATGAATAACATCGAGCTGCACAACTTTAATGCTTGGGGCAAACAGAAGAGTAATATGGTATAAATATATAATATATATATATAAATATATTGAACTGATTTTGTTGAACATTTGACCATACAAGCTGCTAAAATGTTCTTTCTGATATGCGTTTTATTTATTAAACACAAGCAGGCCCGGTATAAAAAGCAAATTGAGTCCGTTAGCATCCATACAGGCTAAACAGAATCTGTAGGCTTTAAATACACACTGACCGGCATCTAACCAGTTCAATTTAATTTCAGTTCAGTTTATTTCTATAGCTCCAATTCACATCATGTCATTTCAGGTCACTTTCCAGTTCACCAGATCATCCAGTCAG
>NW_015152112.1:5043-8327 GCF_000732505.1 Cyprinodon variegatus | reverse complement strand
CAGTATGAGCTATAGCTGCGTGATTAAAAATATGGTACAGTGTACGCCCGGCTTTAAAGCCATCCTGATAAACTGTTTGATCAGACTTTCTGCAGGTCTTTCTTTGGACTCAATAATTTAATCTCCTTTTTTAAGAAGAATGTTTTCTTTCATTTTCTAAAATAAAGTGGAGAAAGTTTGTGGAACATTTAATAACTCAGACTGAACTGGACGATGATGTAACCCTCTGGTTCTCATATATTTGCTGGAACCAGATGAAATATTTTTTCCTCTTATCTTAACTGAAGAAAAGGAAACAGGTTGTGTTCCAGTGACCCTGGTATGGCCAGAATGTACCGTCCTTGTCCTAAAATGATTTATAGATCAGAAATCAGAGGCTGAACAAATGAAAAGCATCATTCTGACTCAACAAATGACCTGAAACACGTTAAAAAACCAAACATGTTCATTTAGATTTTGCAGATTAACCAGCTGAATTTAAGGAGAAGGGGAACAGCACTCTTCCACTGTGCTCTTTTCCTTGCTCCAAACCCCTCCTCATTCTCTTCCCTCCTCTTGTTTGTCAGACCTGAGGCAAACAAGGCTTGGCCCTCAGCGTGCTCCTCTTCACTCTCCTCCCTTCCTCTCCATCCCTCGTTCCTGGCCTTCCTCCAGTTTAAACAGAAGGCTGTACTGGGTAGAGATTGGGGAAACGGGGAAGGAGAGGGCGGCCGGTTGCCTGTGTGAGTGCTGCATGATTCATGCTGGCCTGTAATGAAGCTGGGCCGCTCTTTTAAGTGTTTGGTGTGTAATGGAGTTTCAGGGACAGGCCTATCATTTTCTCCTAATAGTGCTTTCTCCGCCGCACGCCGTGACCCCACTCTCCATGCCCCCCCACGCCCGCAGTAACAGCACATTACTGCGGCGCGTGCACAAACACACATCAACAGACGCACGTAGCGATTACCGACAGCTGGGGGAATTTCTGAGCAGCAAAATTGGCCAATTTTCTCCCTCTTCCATTTAAACAACAAACAGGGCGTGTTTTAAAATGGGCAGAAGGAAGAGAAAAGGGAAATTGGGCTGATAAGGGTTATTGTAAATCAGAGGAGACGGATTTAGCAGCAGTCTGCAGAAACTTGGGATTTTAATTGAGTTGATCTTCTTATAAATTGGAATCTAAAAGGTGAGTTTCTTTATCTGATGTTTACAGTAAAAACCAAACGAATCAACATTAACCTGACATACAGCAGAATAAATCTGCCTTCAGTGAGGTTAAATTTGCATGAAAGCTTAGATTAGAAGGTGTTGAATAATATATGGAGTGAAAAGATGGTGTTCATGTGGGCTGATCTGTGTGCCAGCGCCGGTTTTACCAGAGCAGATTGTGTAGTGTGTGCACAAACCAGACCTGAGATTACTGAACAGATTGCACAGCTGGCAAGCAGCCCTCTCTCCACACACAACCCCCCCCCCTGCATATACACACACAGAAACGAACTAATGCAGAATGTGAAAAACAAATATTGACAAACTATTGATCTTGGCTGTTTTGGCGCTTATTGACGAGGCACTAATGCCGTGAATCTCATTCCGCTCCACGTGTTAAATTGCTACCGGTCCGATTTTCTGCATTTGAAACAAGAAGTTTTGATGTAACCAGGAAATGTCATCGAGCACCAAGTCTTAAACCGCCTCTCTTTCTTTTTTCCTTTCAGCAGCCAGTCTTTTAAAGCTCTTTCTAAACTTAATCTAATTTCCAGCCATCTTTAGTTTAGAGCCTCACAATGTGAAGTGTCATTATCTTTTTTTATTATTTTTGTTAAGCCATGTTTGATCTTTGTCATTAGCGAATATGTCACAGGAACATTAGCTCCGAGTCTAATAAACATGGATCAAGGTCAACATGTAGATTTAGCTGCTTGTGTGTTAGATCTTTGACTCTAAATCCCAGCATATAAAGGTTTCACCTCGGGGCAGACTGCCTCCATCCCTCATCAGCTGGAGAAGATAAAGCCAGAAGAAGAAAAGTTGGCTTCCTGTTTGTCAAACCAGGGATCACCTGCCGTTTCCCACCATGCCATCGCTGACATGTGTATCTTAGCTCAGTTGTTGCCGGTGTTCGGGGACAGGCCCGTCTTTGTGTTTGTGTGTGTCCCATCTTTGTTTCCCCCCATGCTGACGTAGAGGGACTTTTCTTTAAGAGTTGAACAATTAAACAGAGACAAAGGCAGGGAGGGAGCACCTGCCGATGCCTTTGTGTTCCTTAATAAGTGACCCGGCTGACAGTGAGTGAACCACCCCCGCAGCAGAAACACTAAGCAGATCTACTGATACACAGCAGGCCCACACACTGACATATATCATTGTTTGTTGTTAAGGAAATATCTGTATTTACAGCTTGAAGTTTTTGCTCTCCATTTCATTTTACACTTCATAATGTTTATGCATTAAATAACCAGGAGAGATTACAACAGATTTAGACAGAAATTATAATCTTACCCAGATCAGAGAAGTTTCTTAGGGTTACAGAAGGCAGCGCTTAGCAACTAGCAACATCTCATAAAGAGGCCCTGATTCACAGTTAGAGAAGCATTTTATAAAACTCCAGTCTGCTGCATCATCACATCATTACATCACCAAACCATTACATCATCCCATCATCACATCATACAAGCAGAGGTGTTGAAACTATTCATGTTTATTCCTCCAGTATAAATCTTACTGATCAAAAACACTTTTATAGAAATAAGAGGATCAACTTCAGCTTTTTACTCCAGTAAACGTGTAAATGTACCATTTTTAAAAGTACCTAAAATATAAAAGTAAAAGTAATGCAGGAGAAAATGTAAAGGCCAGAAGCTTTACTGCTCTACCCTATTAAAGGAACATCTTTCTAAAATTCTGGATGATAACTTCCTTAGACTTTATTTTCTTAGTTTTATAACTAATGGTAACAGCGTCACATTTACTTTATGGAACTAGATCGGTTTGGATTTTCACAAATACACATATGTGATTTACAAAAGCCCAAAATCCACACACACAAAGGACAAGATCCACACATGCATAGAACAGGATTCGCCAAATATTTCTGGTTCATAAACAATTATAAATTAAGTTCCGAAGTACCAGTGGTCTTTAAACTTCACTGCATTTGTGTGGATTTTTGAGACTCTCCTGATGTTCCTCGATACACAAATGCATTTTTCTAAACAGGGGATGGTTTGCCACCAATCACAAAGCACCCTTGTATAAGCCAATTACAAGAAAGTACTCCATGTGGGATGACACATGGAGTGCTT
>NW_015152112.1:0-4813 GCF_000732505.1 Cyprinodon variegatus | reverse complement strand
ACACACACCTCGGGTCATCAGATGACCTCCCTGACATACTAATTCTTGCATACAAACTTCAGCAAATCAAGTCTAAACTGACAAAGAAATCAGAGTATGGTATGAGGGGGCCATGGAGAAACTCCAGAACTACTTTGAATGCTCTGACTGAAATATGTTCAAAGCTGCAATAACCTATGATACAAAGATCAGTGTAGGTGATTATGCCATGATTGTGTCAGTCTACATCAACAAATGCATTGAGGACATCAGCATCACAAAGACCATCACCACCCGGGCCAACCAACCACCTGGATGAATGGCGAGGTTCAGAAATCGCTAAAAGCACGAAACACAGCTTTCAAGTCTGGTGACAGAGATGCTCTGAGGACAACGAGAGCCAACCTTAACCATGCCATCCGATCAGCGAAGCAGAACCACAGCCAGAAGATCCAGAATATTTTCCACGATGCTAGCAAAAGGCCAGGAAGATGTGGAAAGGCATTTGGGCAATCACATACTACTACACACCCTCCCCCCGGTAGATACAGCAAACGCTGACTTCCTAAAGGAACTGAACAACTTCCTTGGAAGGTTTGAGGCACTAAACAGCCTCCAGCAGTGAAAGCTGTTCCACACTAAGGAGAGGAGGCACTAAACCTGGATGTAGCTGATTGTGAAGAAAAATTTGAGGAGGGTCAACCCAAGAAAGGCCCCATGCTAGATTGATGTGGTCACTAACCTGTATTCTCTTCCTGCAGAGGTTCCATGCTTAGACAGTTCACAGCAGATCCGTTACTCTAAATAAACTCTTTTATGAGATGTCAAACTGTCTGTCTGCTTTGAATACTGGGTCCTCTGTTCTAAGTCCTGACAGGACTGGCGTAGAAAATTGTATTTCCTGGTTCAAATCAGGCATGCGGGAAATGCTAACTTACCTGCGCAAACAGGCTACCCCCGCACCCATGCTTCCGTGTATGACAGCTTCCATTTCTACTCTCCTGCTGTCAGATCAGTAGATCAGGAGCCATATCCATCACCTCCTGAAGGTTGATCCCGCACAGTGTCTGACTTTTCTCACTCAATGTGAACTTCAGCCTTTACCCTTCCAATAGGTCCAAGGTAGCCTTCTGTTCTGACTGAAGAGAAGACAGAAGGAGGCAGTCGCACTATACTCCGATTTCTCCTGTTTGGATTTGGAGGATTCCTGATGTGTCTACAATTACAACGGATGTCAGCGGCAATTTGGGGCTTTGATCGGGCTGCCGGCAGCGATTCATATGCGAGCAGGAATGTGACCTGAGCCGTATGATGGGTGCAGTGGTTGAACTCAAAGGTGAGATGGGATAACATCTTAGATGTGCATAGTCGCTTCAAGGTGGAAAAGCCCAACAAATTCGGAATATTGGATTTGCCATGTGGAGCCAGCAAGAAAAGACGGTAAATTCTGTGCAGCCTGCTCTCTGAACAAAAAGTGTTATTTTATCAAACCTCCCCTGGATGTTATGGCGGAAGGGCCCAGAACTATCGGCTCCCCTCCACCTTCCCTACCCGCGAACATCTGTGGATGCGTCCAGAACTGCAGCGCCGGTTGATAAACTTCCATCTTATCATGGATGATGGTCCGTGGAAAGCATTGATGTTAAAATTGAACGCACTCATCAAACACACAACTGATGCTCAAATGTTAGATTGACTTTGACAATTTTTTCCTTCTGCTGAAATGTTTGTTTCATGTTACATGAGCTTTTCTTGTGCTGACGTGTTTTCTTATAGCTCAAACTGTAACCTGTCAAGGATAAAGTGTGAAAGATGCTCCCCCCCAAAAAAAGTGACTCCTATCTTTTCACAGAGATCAAGGTACATCTATAAGGGAACCGCCTCACGCTGGGGCCCTCGGCAGCCGTAAGAAACGCGCCAACAGCAGCGTTCTGCGGCTCACATGGCCTCAGTAAATCATTCCCCCTGCCAGTCCCGCCTCAATGTAGCTGATTAATGATTTGTAGTCAAATTTAAATCTTGGTTACAATGCAAATTGTTCCAAAAAAGCTAAAAAATAAAAAAACATCCACTTTGTTGTCAAGTTTAAAGACGTTTCACTTCCCATCCAGGAAGCTTTTTGAATTACAAAAAAAAAAAAAACAACAACAAATGATTAGTTATTTAAATTTCAAAACAAAATCCAGTGGATTGTTTTACCTTTTTGGGAATGACTATGACCTGGATGACTGAGAATCTTCACCAGCATAATGCAAATTGTAGTTTACAAAAAAAAAAATTATTGATTGACTGGAGCACAGTGGTGCTGTAAATATACATGTTATGAAGTCACAGAAGGTAAGAAAGGGTTTATGACCCAACAAAGAAGATTAAAATTAGAGCAGAGACTTCAGGAATACGGTACCTCTATATTCTAGTGGTTTTCTAGGTTATTCAACCTCCTAACCACAACTTTAGAACTCAGAAGTAAATGATTTTTGGGCAACATTAATCCACATTTATAATTGTGAAATATAATTCCAGTTTCTTTTTTTTATGTTTATTTGTTCTTGCCTGTTATTGTTTATAAACTGCAAAATGAAATCTCCTGAAATACCTGTGTGAAATGAGAAGGTAAACTCTGTTTCCTTTGTATCGGCCACAGCAATGGTTAGCAAATGATTATTTTTTGTTGTTTTTTTTTTCAGAAGAAGTAATCACCAGTTTGTAATCCGTTTTAGTTGGGCCAAGAAATGTACATAAACTAACTTTAAACATATCAAGTTTTACACAAATGTAAAAAAAAATTATAATAAATATCTTTTCTTTCCACTGACTCTGTTCTTTTTATTGTTTTAGACGCAATGATAGTCAAAGTCCATCCATCCATTTTCTCCCACCTAGTTCATCAGGGTCGCTGTGGGGCCGGTGCTTGTCTCTGGCTTCCTCAGGGCGGGAGGCGGGGTCCACCTGGGACAGGTCGGCAGTCTGTCACAGGACAACACAGAGACACACAGCCGTAGCCAATTAACCTAACAGTCATGATTTTAGACTGTGGGAGGAAGCCGGAATACCTGCAGAGAACCCATGCATGCACGAGTCAGGAATCGAACCCACAACCTTCTTGCTCCACCGCAACAGTGCTACAAACTGTTCCACCGTGCAGCACAAGTCACTTTCTGTCATTCACCCAGTAATCCACTGCCAGCAACATCTCATACGCTGTTAAAAAATCCCCAAAAATAAAACTGAACTTGGAAAAAATTTAACTATTGGTTTTCATTTAAAAGGAAGCATTTTTATCAGCCCTGATTTCCTTAAAATGAAAAGAAACCAGAAGAATGTAACTTATAATAAACAAATGCTTGTAAGTCTACTCCTTTGCTGATGAAGCTTTTTTCGATAATTTGCTGCATTTAGTGAACACTCAGCAGAACATCGGGCCAACTCATCGCTTCAAGCCAAAATGCTGCTTTTCTTTAAGCAGGATTTCAGGTCCAAAACAGTACGTAATAGAGGGTTGATTGAAACCCTTTTAATGTTAGCAGGCCACTCTTTTAGATGCAACATCTAAGTGTTTTTTATTATTATTAATTATTGTTATTTTCCGTTTGTTTCACTTTGATTGAATTGGTGTGCTTGCTTTGGTCAGATATCTCTTCTAGAATAAACTAATAGAGTTTCACTTTTTGGAAACATTCTCCTTCCTGTCAGTCAGCTGCTGAGTCACTGTTATGATTTAATTATTGATCTAGTTTAGAAAAATCAAGGTTTCCTCTTTTAAACACAAAACTTTTCCAGAATGAGCCAAAAAGTGTTAGAGTGCTTTTCCTGCAGTATTCCTGAATGCTTGATGCTTGTCTCTGCAGGGGGTTCCATCTACCTCACCACTGCTGAATTTGAACACATAGTGAGGCGATAAAGTTTTATGGGATGATGGGACCGTTAGTCATGAAGGTGAGGCAGCACTCATGTGGAACATAAATGACGATGGTTCATTCCTCTGGCATGTTCTTTGAAATGACCCTTTCCTTATCGCAGTATCTCTGCAGGATTCAAAGGTTTTTTGTTGCTTTTGTTTTATTTTGACCAAATTTCAAATGAAAGATAAAACATATAAAAAATATTGTTGTATGAAATGTTAATCCACAGTGTGCTTCTGCCTAAATGTGGAATAAACAAAAGCTCAAAGCTTCAATTAGTCATTTTCAGCTGCAGTGACAACCTGACTGTTAGATAGAATAATATTCTGGCAGTAAATCATGTAATTATTAAACACTGTGCCTTTAACTAACATATTTATTATATTTGCTTCCCAATTTTCTTCTTTTGCCTTTTTAATTGCTTCTCCAACCAGAAGATGTAGAATGCATAAATAGATTTACTGTGCATACTGTATACAAACATACATGACATGATGACAGTAAACACAAATGAGAAAAGAATATTAATATTCTTCATCTTATAATGAAATTTCAGAGACAATGGGTAAATATGCAGACTCGATGCAGATACATAAACTAAAAACACTTTTATAAAAACAAAGAAAAAGCATCCTTAGGGAGATAATCAAAACCTAGAAAAAGAAACCTACGTGCATGGACTATTGCATGTGGTATTTGTTTACTAATCTCTTAATAGTGGTTCCTAGAATTTCTAAAAGTAGAATGGGAGGCAGATCTTTTAGTTCTCAGGCTCCTCTCCTGTGGAACCAACTACCAGTTTTAGTCCGTGAGGCAGACACCCTGTCTACTTTTAAGGCTAGGCTTAAAACTTTCCTTTTTGATAAAGCTTCTAGTTAGAGTGGCTCAGGTTCCTGTTGGTGTCTCTACCTTCCTCCACCTCCTCTGCTCAC
>NW_015152111.1:111252-112369 GCF_000732505.1 Cyprinodon variegatus | reverse complement strand
GCTGCCAGGACGAAGGGAGAAATACGATTGAAGAATAACAGAGTCATGTTCTTCCCAGACGTTTCTGCCGAACTTCTGAAAAAGCGCAAGATATTTGACCGAGTGAAAAAGGTTCTATCTTCTATTTCTCTGGAGTTACCGGAGCTGCGCTACGGTGTTGTTCACCCGGCCACACTTTTGGTGACCTACAAGAAGAAACGTCACGCTTTTGACAAGGCAGCAGATGCGGAGTCCTTCGTCCTGCAGCTCCAGCAGGAGCGAAAACTGGTTGCGAACCAGGTAGAGGTCCAATAAAGGTGAACATTTATGTGACTTTGTCAAATTATATCGCACTATATTTGCAACTATGATCACATATTTGTAAGTGCACTTCTATATTCTTATCTTTTCAATTCTGTGTTTTGATGGTTTATAATGGTTATTAATGCAGCTCTATTTTGTGTTTAATTCATATGGTCAATTTACAATATGGTTAGGGTAACCAAGGTTAAGTAATGCAAATGTGTGTTTACTTTCATTACAGTTTATGGGTTATTAATTTCACTACTGATTATTTGGGGGCTGTGGTTTGATGGGGTTTTTCTATATGCTGTTCCTCTTCGTCTTGATTGCTGGGGTGGACCAGCAGGGCTTCATGACCGAGCCTGGGTGGCTCCTTGGGAAGTGTTCTCAGTGGGTTGGGTGGGTATACTTCGTTTGGGGATTTATACTCTATTGTCTAATTGTTGTTTGTTGTGTCTATACTTTTTTGTCTTTATCCGTCTTTTTTTCCCTCGGCAGCTCACTCTTAAATATACATACCGTGGCTGAAGTAATTTTTTCTTTTTTCTGATGGCCTCTGACCTTCAATTCACCTCTTGGAATGTAAGAGGTCTAAATAAACTTGTCAAACTTAAACAGGTGATGAACAGGATTCAACAGTTAAAGGCTAAGATAGTTTTCCTCCAGGAGACTCATTTGACCCCTGATTATATTAATAGAGTGAGGAGAAGATGGCATTGTCGGGTTTTTTCTACTTCCTTTAGCTCACATTCGAGGGGCGTAATCACACTAATCCACAGCTCGGTGCCATTCCAGCTCATCAATGTAACTGAGGATCGATATGGCAGATATTTAA
>NW_015152111.1:108819-110505 GCF_000732505.1 Cyprinodon variegatus | reverse complement strand
ATTTCTCCAGCTCCCAACAGGGAGCAGACAAGAAGGACAAATGATTTTATTTTAGAAGGAGAAACATTCCAGGTAATGTCATGGATGTTTCTTTTTCTATGCAAGAAATGAAGAGAGCAATACTTAGAGCAGGATTAACAGCATCAGGACAGGATCAGATATGCTATATTATGTTAAAACACTTAGGAAATCAAGCTGAAGAAAAACTTTTAGGTTTATATAATAATCAGCTTTCTTTCTCATGCTGTTCTGGTACTTGCCAAACATTTTCAAGAATTGATTACTATTTAGTCTCAGCTGTTCTAGTTCCACTCATTAGTAATAGTTGGCATGACAGTATAGTAATATCCGATCATGCTCCGGTGTCATTCTGCCTTAAGGTTCCTAATCTTTCCTTTTCATCTAAGTGGCGTCTACAATCAATTTGGCTTAGGGACCCAGATTTCATACAATTTATTGGAACAAAAACAGATATGTATTTTGAATTGAACACCCACCAAACCTCGGCTACTGTGAGATGGGAGGCCTTTAAGGCATTCTTAAGAGGCCAAATGATTAGTTTTACCAGCTTTAAACATAAAACTAACAAACAAGAATTGGAACAGCTAGATAATACTATTAAAAGCATAGAAATACAACTATTTCAGAATCCTTCAACCCAACTAAACACAGAACTTTTTAGGTTAAGAGCTAAATACAACATGCTGTCTACAAATAAAGCAATTAAAAGTTTAATGAGACTAAAACAATCATATTTTGAACAAGGTGAAAAGGCTAGTAAGTTGTTGGCTTGGCGTATCAAACAGGAACAAACAGATAAAGCAATAAATTCAATTCAAACAGCTGAAGGGGTGTTTACATCTGACCTAAAAGAAATAAACAGCACGTTTTCAAAATTCTACTACAAATTGTATAGCTCAGACTATTCAGACTTAGCTCCCTAGGCACAAACTATTTTCTTGGATTCATTAGAATTTACTCCCCTAGATAGTGAATCCTTAAAATCGCTTGATTTTGAGCTCAATGCACAGTTGTTATCTGAGGCTATATCCAGTATGAAAGGTGGTAAGAGTCCGGGGCCTGATGGAATTCCAATTGAAATATATAAAATCTTTCATTCCAGACTGATACCTCCTATGCTTGACATGCATCAAGAATCCTTTAGTAAAGGATCTCTCCCTCCCTCACTTAATACAGCAATCATCTCCCTTCTCCTGAAGCCAGGTAAACCTGCAACTCAATGTAGCTCATATAGGCCCATTTCTCTTATTAATAATGATGTTAAACTTTTGTGTAAGGTGTTAGCTGGGAAGTTGGAGCTACTTTTACCCAAGATGGTCCACCCTGATCAAAATGGTTTTGTACAAGGAAGACAGGGTTTTCACATCATCAGAAGGGTGTTAAATGTAATTTTTGAGAAATCTGAAGTTCCAGACAATGCCATCCTGTCGCTAGATGCAGAGAAGGCCTTTGACAGGATAGAATGGCAATATATGTTTGCTGTTATGGAACGCTTTGGTATAGGAGGGAAATTTCTTAGCTGGATAAAGTTAATTTACTCAAACCCAGCTGAAATTTTAACCAATGGTTTAACTTCATCTCCTTTTAAACTACAGGTGCTGGTCATAAAATTAGAATATCATGAAAAAGTAGATTGATTTCAGTAATTCCATTTAAAAAGTGAAA
>NW_015152111.1:104513-106541 GCF_000732505.1 Cyprinodon variegatus | reverse complement strand
AAAAAACCCTTTTTTGAAAAATACATTGTTTATCTGGCAAAAAGTACTTGATTATTTGGGAGAAAAGCAACAACTATCCCAGTTCTCACCCATTTTTGGAAACAGGGAATTTGGTCCAGGTAGAGCAGACCTAGGTTTTAAACTCTGGTCTGCTAAGGGGTTAGCTAAGGTATCTGATCTTTTTATAGGAAGAGTATTTATGTCATTCACAGAACTGAAAAACAAACATGACATTCCTACTAAACATTTCTATAAATATCTTCAAGTTAGGAGTTTCATTTTATCCAAGCAACAAAATAATCTTGATCTGCCCCCCTTGTCTTCACTAGAAGACATTATTGTAAATCACCTATATAACAGAGGACAGGTTTCTCTAATTTATTCCTTGTTTGTTGACAAATGTAAAGAATCTTCGGCCAACATCCTAAAAGCATGGGAAGCGGACTTGGGTGGGAACTTGTCGAGTGAGGAGTGGTCAGAAGCCTGCACTTCGATTCATACACAATCTGCTAACACAAATTCCAAATTATTACAATTCAATTGGCTGACTAGGCAATACATCACTCCAGTTAAATTGCATTATTTTAACCCTAATATTCCTGACACTTGCATTAAATGTACTTCCCAAAAGGGTTCTTTATTCCATTGCATGTGGGCGTGTCCACTAACCCTAACCCTAAAATGTGCATCTTGAATATTTACCCTGAAGACTTTGTTATCCCAAACAACTTGAGATCCTTACCTAATGTCTCCTTTTTGGAAGCCAAACGCTGCATTGCACTCTCTTGGAAGAAAGAGTCATTATGTGGAATTTTACAATGGACCACGCAAATGACGTTCTACTTTGCACTTGAGAAAATCAGTTATTTTACTAAGAATAAGCTTGATAAATTCTGGGTGGTCTGGTCTGTCTTTTACACTTGGCTGTGTCAAAATGATATCCAACTTGATGGATGGAAAGAGGATTGGTTATAAGGCCATATGGTGAGGCAAACTGATGTTTATGTAGGTTAGTCTATTGAGGGTCTGCTGCTTGTGTATATGACCTTTGGGTTTTTGTCTGGTCAAGTTTAAGTATTTGTAAGTGTATATATGTATGTTTCTTGTTCTCCTGTTAAAATCAATAAATAAATGTTTAAAAAAAAAGAAGAGGCACTGGTAAGCCGCCTGGTCAAGAAGGCTCACCACCGTCTCTTCTTCCTTAGAACACTGAGGAAGAATCAGCTCCCCTCAACTATCCTGGTGAACTTCTATCACTGTGCAATAGAAAGCATCCTATCCAACTATGTAACAGTGTGGTGCTGAAGCTGTTCTGTTGCAGAGCGCAAGGCCCTGCAGCGGGTGGTGAAAGCCGGCCAGCGCATCACTGGAACTTCACTACCCACCATTGAGCACACCCAGAAGAAATGCTGCCTACATTGAGCCCTCAGCATTGTTAAAGACTCATCCCACCCAGCCCACAGACTGTTTTCTCTTCTGCCCTCTGGGAGGCGTTTCAGGTGCCTCCGGTAAAGAACCAGCAGACTAAAGAACAGCTTTTTCCCCAGAGCTGTCTCTTTACTGAACTCTAACCCTCACGGATAGACTCTACTCTCCTTCCTCACAGCTACCACCATTTTGCTATTCTGTTTTTTTTTTACAAGACTGTAATGTTCACCTGCACTCCTGACTGTTACTATTGTAACAACTGTTTATGTGTATCTTGCACTACTCACCTTGACTAAATATTGAACTTTATTTATTAATTTTATAGTAAAACCCATCTGTATATATGTTATTTAACATAACTGTAAAAACCCTTTTTATAGTAATATCCACCTGAATATTATATTCGGTACATATCCAGCTGTAAATTTAGGTAATAACACTAGGGACCTATATATTATTTTCATTATTTATAATGGTATTCATCATGGGTTTATTCAGCAGAAACCCATGTACTGTATTTATGGAACCATTATTTATCCTGCACTTGCTGTTATTGCACTTCTGGTTAGACCTAAACTGCATTTCGTTGCCTTGTACCTG
>NW_015152111.1:88171-104294 GCF_000732505.1 Cyprinodon variegatus | reverse complement strand
AATCTGAATTGATATACAATAACAAATTATGTTTTGCAATTTAATTCCTTTTCACTGATTCATGGGCTTATCCAAATGCACCCAACTTTTAAACATAAAATAAAAAAATAAAAAATAATGTGCCAAACTCTTGCCAGATTCTAACAACTCTGGCGTTTTTACCGCTTACTGAGCGTTGCTTCTGGTTTAAGCCCAGCAATGATGCCACCAGACTAAAGATGACAAGTCCCTGTAGCATACACACGTACACACACACCCACACACACACAGGCTCACAGTTAACCCCACTGAAATATGAAGTGTTGTGAAGTAAAAATGAGCACCAAGAGTTGATATGCAAGGAAGAAAAAGTTTTATTTTAATCTGCAGAGGAGAATGACACAAACAGCTGAATACAGCTCAGAGTGTGGCTCTGGAGGTTGCTACCCACCCCTGAATATAAAGAGAATTCTCACACACAAACATAGTCTTCCCAAGAGAAACAATTCAGTTCATCAAAGACAGAAATTTAGTCAGATAAACACTGCAGACAACTGTTTCCCATCCATACCAGAAACAGAACGTGAGAATCTTGAACACAATAAGGACATGTTTATCTATGTTTCCCCCTTCTCTAAACTAGGGAGGAAACTTCTTTTTAAACCTCCTTCCTTTCCCTACATCTCAGCATAATGAATGGAACAAAGCTTTTAAGTAATCACCCCTATTCAGGAAGAGAGAAGAGGCACACTTTAACATTTTATCTCACAAACAGGCCAAGGAAAAATATGATTCCACAGCTGCTTTTTCAACAAAAAGTGAAACTAACTGAGCTTGGCTGAATTCAAGGGATTCCCTCAGTCTTGAAATCATCATGGAGAATTGTTGAAGGAAAGCTCTATGTTTACTGCTTTAAGTTTTCTCCTTCCAATTCTTTCTTGAGAAGGAATCATTCTGTAGACACTTCATTCTTTATATGTATCAAATAACCATGAGACATGACAATAGATATTTACAGAAATTGCATCCTTACTTAGAGCCGAGGAATTCCTCAGGTCTACAGAAGGCAGTGCTTATAAACAAGGCTCGCTTCTTCATTAAGTCGGCCTTGAACACCAGTTAAAGGAGCATTTTATACAACCAGTCTTCCACATCATCAAATAATTACATTATATACAGTTGCAAATAAGGTGAGATCCATGGCTCCAGCCAAAATATTACACCACATTCTTAGATCAAGGACACTGCATTCCATTCCCTTACCTTTGCCATTTTATCCTGACAAAAGAACTGTCCTAATTAGATATATTGGTTGGGAAAACATACATTTTGATATGTAATAGGCAAGTATTATTAGGGTTTAACAGACTTAACAGACTAAAATAATATTATACATACTATCATAAAAATAATCCTAACACTCACGCAAAGCTGTCTCGTGATCTGCCAGCCACCTTTGAGTTCAAGCAGCTGCTCAAATCAACTGATTAGATTTCAATTGTAACGTTTACAACTAATTATAAATCAAGGAGGAGACATTGGAAACACCTCCTGATAACGTGTCAATAAATATCTCACTGCCTCTGCATTTTGGGTCCTCAAACCAACCAAAACGTGACGAGATTACAAGTAGAGATGTCAGATTACCAGTAAACTAGTGAGATTACCAGTGGAGCAGACAGTTTCAGAGTAGATCTGTCAGATTACCAGTAAACCAAGCAGATGAACAGCGCACGTGGTAAATTCAGGCAAGGCAAGTTTATTATTATCCCATGTTTCAGAAACAGGAAAACCTAAGATGCTTCAAAAAATAGACAACAAACTAAAATAGTGTGTAAAATTGAAATCATAAAGTGAAGAAAAAGGAAAAAAGAAAAGAGAGCAGTAGAGATAGTAAAGTCTGAGGCTGTAACCAAAAATGAAAAGTTTTTTTTAAATATAGTTTCCTAGGTGGACAGTAAAAGGGAGAGGTCATTGCTGATGGAGCAAAGAATATTCATTCAAATAGAAAAAGATACAATTAATTATTAAAGAGAGGAAGAGTTAGATGGGAAAATGTAATAATGTTTAGATCTTAGTCAAAGGATCCTTATGTTGTTTGTTTCTACATAATAGATCTA
This sequence comes from Cyprinodon variegatus, assembly GCF_000732505.1. Lineage (NCBI taxonomy): Eukaryota > Metazoa > Chordata > Actinopteri > Cyprinodontiformes > Cyprinodontidae > Cyprinodon > Cyprinodon variegatus. The sequence continues at coordinate 102,195 of NW_015152111.1, read as the reverse complement.
ATCCAAAAGATCTTTGAGGTGTGGGTGGTTAATCCACTGGCAACAACTTAGTTATGATAAGATCAGGATAAATCATTACAGTCAGGTTCAGACACGGAAGTCAAAACAACGTAAAGGATCTGGGGATAAACTCCAAATTCCTCTGGTTTCCTCTTAGAGCCTCTGAGTTTTATTTCTCTGTTGATTGTAGATTTAACCAGAAACGGAACTCAATCTGGGTGTTCTGGGCTTTAATTTTTTATCTTTTAAGAGGAAACAGAACATGTTTTATTTTCTGATAGATTCAGACTGACAAAAGGACAAGCAGGAAGTTCCAACTGTTGTTTTCTTATTGGGAACTGTGGACCTGTAGTTGGTTGACAAAAATATGTCCTATTTTATCCCTTCTAATATTGACTTATCAGGTTGGATTTTTATTTACTTTATAAAAGTATTCACTCAGACCGTCACTATGCAGTGTCTGGGTGAGAGGGGTTGTTTAGTACTATTGGAAAAGTTTACTGGTATGAGCCAATTCCTGGTCTACTGATTTTAATCTTAGTCAGAAACTATGTTGTTAGATAACGCTGATGTCAGAACCTTAACCTTTTAGCTAAACTGGGAGAACTGGTTTGCAGTTAATCTTGCATCCACCGATCAAACTCTGAAGTCTGCATATTCTGATTTAGCTGCTGAACAAAGGCTAAAACATCTTTTTTCTAAGCAGGTCTTTGAAATGCCAGGATTTCCCTGCTATGTCATGCTTTCCTTGGATTCTGTACAGCTGCAGCATCTGGTCCCCTATGAGCCAAGATGTAATTTTCTAGACATTTCTGTAAAAAAAAAAAGATTCAATCCCCCACATTTGTCCTAAATAGGGAAAGTTGAAGGTTGTGTTGTAGTGAATTAATCTGCACCAATGATTAGAATAAAATGGAATTAAATGTTTTACAATGCATATAGAGTTGTTTCACAATAAATACATTTATGTTATTAAAGGAATAGTACACCCAAAACATGATTAGCCTTCGTTTTCTACTCACCCCCATGCTGAACAACACCNTTATCCCCTGTTGTTCTCTGCAGTGAGCTCCCCTGTTGTTCCCCGCAAAGAGCTGGAAGCTCAGCCTGAAGAATCCTTCGTGTTTATCCCCTGTTGTTCTCTGCAGTGAGCTGGAAGCTCAGATCAAGGCCAGCCATGCTAAGCATGAAGCTAGATGCTTAGCTTTTCATGAACTCAGCTAACCTACATCTCCCGTCCCTGTACAGTTCTCCAGTGAACCTGCTCCCCTGCCTGAACCAGTTCACGTACCTTATTCATGTTTGTGCTTCAAGAAACTCTTTTGGACTTTTTCCCAGTTTCCCGTGTGTGTTCTGCATTTTGGGCTTAACTCTCTAGTACCCATCATGACAGAAAGCTTAAGTCAATAAACCATTCTATGTTCAGTAAAGTGTACGAGTGTACTGGTCAGTAATGAACGGTCAGTCTGTCAGTCAGGCCATGTCTCTGAGAAGGCAAAGCTTTTTGATTGGCCTTTCTAAATCACCAGTCTGAGTCTTGACTTTGGCACGACGTACAAATCCTTTGCATCAGGGAAAGTTTCTATTACACGTCCCATTGGCCCGGAATTTCGGGGTGACGTGTCATCAATGATGAGGACGATGTCATCAGATTTAAGATTTCTTTTTACCTCATTCCATCTTTGTCTCTCCTGCATCAGTGAGAGGTATTCACGTGTCCATCTCTTCCAGAAGAGATCTGAGAGGAACCGAACCTGCTTCCATCTTCTCCTAGCGTAGCAGTCCTGCTTGTTAAAGAGCCCAGGTGGAAGGATGGGCTTTGTTTGCGATATGTCGGATCGCCAGATGTTACTGTTATTGGACATGCCTCCACTTCACAGAGGGTGGTTTGAAGACATTTGTCGTCCAAAGTCTGTTCTTTGATCAGAATAGAGTGCTTTCTTTATGATCCCTATGAGGCGCTCCCACACACCTCCGCGATGAGAGCCGTAAGGTTGGTTAAATGTCCATTTGATTCCTTCTGTACTCATATGATTCTGTATTTTACTATGGTCCAGCTGAGCCAGAGCTTCCCTCAGTTCCCGCTCTGTTCCCACGAAATTGGTTCCATTGTCAGACAGAATTAGTTCGGAACCAGAACCACTTCCTTTCTTGGTCCGTTCAGAACGAAAACCTCATCCTCTCTCCCTTCATTCAGAACCAGAACCTCCTCCACTCTGGTTGCATCCACAACCACCTCCTCCTCTCCTGTTCCATTAAGAGCCAGAATCTCCTTCTCTCTGGATCCGATCAGAACCTGAACCTCTTCTTCTCTGTATCCTTTCAGAACCACTTCCTGCTCTCTGTGTGCATTCAAGACCACAGCCTATTCCTCTTTGGGTCTGTTAAGAACCAGAACATCCTTCTCTCTGGGTCCATTCAGAAACACCTCCTCCTCTCTGGGTCAATTCAGAACTAAAACCCCATTATCTCTCGGTCCATTCGAACCTCCTCCTTTTTTTGGTGTATTCAGAACCCCAACCTCCTCCTCTCTGGGTCCGTACAGAACCAGAATATCCTGCTCTCTGGTTCCGTTTAGAAGCAGAATATCCTGCCCTCTAGGTCCGTTTAGAAGCAGAATATCCTGCCCTCTGGGTCCGTTAAGAACCAGAGCCTCCTCCTCTCTGGGTCTATTTAGAGCCAAAACCATTTCCTCTCTGGGTCCATTCAGAACCACCTCCTCCTCTCTGGGTCCTTTCAGTGCCAAAGCCTCCTCCTCTCTGGATCCATACAGAACAAGAACCTCTTTGTGTATTCTGAACCACAACCTCCTCCTCTCTGAGTCCTTTTAGAACCAGAGCCTCCTCTTTTCTCGGTCCAATCAGAGCCCGAACTTCATCCTCTCTGGGTCCATTCAGAACCACGTTCTCCCCTCTGGGTTCGTGCAGAACCAGAACGTCCTCCTCTCTCGGTCCATTCAGAACCACCTCCTCCTCTCTGGGTTCGTTAAGAACCAGGTCCTCTTCCTCTTTGGGTCGATTCAGAATCAAAACCTCTTCATCGCTGGCTCCAATCGGAACCAGAACCTCTTCTTCTCCTTGTCCGTTCAGAACCAGAACTTCTTCCTCTCTGGGTCGATTCAGAAACAGAAACTCTTTCTCTCAGGATCTGTTAAGGACCAGAACATCTTCCTCTCGGTCCATTAGGAACAAGAATCTCTTCCTCCCTTCGTCCGTTCTGAACCAGAACCTGTTTTCTCTGGGTTCGTTCAGAACCAGAACCTCTTCCTCTATGCGTCCATTCAGATCCAGAACCTCCTCCTCTCTGGGTCAGTTCAGTACGTGAACCTCTTCCTCTCTTTGTCCATTCAGAACCAGAACCTCCTCATCTCTGGGTCAGTTCAGAACCAGAACCTCTTCCTTTCAGGGTTCATTCAGAACCAGAACTTCTTCCTCTCTGGCTTCATTTAGATCATGTTTGCATGTCATAAGCATCTTTACACTGATAATCCCATTTATTACTCACAGTTTGTAGATAATACAGCCTGTTGAGTTCTTTGATGGAGAACTTTGTTCCATCTCTGTGCTGTAAAGCATCTTGCCCTTGCTTGAAGATCATTGTTGCCCCATTGTTTGTATGTAGGACTGACTCTGCCATATATAAAAATAAATACAGAAATAAATAAATGCTCAATAAATAAATAAGCATACAATTAATTGCTTGTTTGAAGTTTTCGTCAAATCCTTTCAATTTTCTAAGATCATTGATGATATGTGAAGTTGCTCTGGTATCCACCATCAAACCTTTGGTTTAGTCTCCACCATTCCTCTCAATCCCCTGGTCTGTGTCCCTCAGCCGGAACACATATTATTTGTCGTCCTCCTCAGCAACCTTCTGCGCCTCATCCTGTCTTTTTTTTCTCTTGCAATCATCCTAGACTTGTGTGCCCGTTGTCCATGTCTAAAACATACAAAGTCAGTGCCGTCTGCTCTCTGGTCACCCATCCACACCTGTGTGTGCTTTACGCTTGATTGGGCCCACGCCTTCATGATGTTGTGCTCTGCTGCAGCTGTGCAAATGTTTTCTGTGTCCTCAAAACTCTGTAATTTGCATTTGAAATCACCGAAAGTCCATTTGTCCCCACTTTGTGTAATGTGAATGATAAATTGTTTGAATGACTCTGGCAGTCCTTTCAAGATCATAGTGATGAGCGCCTCAAAGTTTCACTGGCATTTCTTAGTGCTGTTACAGCAGTCTCAGCTCTTAAAACATGGTCTGTTACACTTTCACTGCACTCTTTCTGTAGTGAGGTCAGTTCTTATATAGGCTGATAATACGGGGCCTTCCTTTTCCAGCATAAAAGTTTCTCAAAATCCTCTGAGCCTTCTGTCTATCATCAGCAGCTTCAGATACTACTAGTGATAAACTCGTATCATCTAGAACAGGGGTCTTCAACGTTTTCCCGGCCAAGGACCCCCAAACTGATGGCGAGATGGAGCAGGGACCCATTAATTATATATATTGTATGAATGTCAAATAAGTATCAAAATGGTCCTATAGTCACTCTATGACAGATGGAGTCTTATAAAGAAAGTAATTTCTTCCTGGGATTATTAAAGTATTTCTGGTTCCTGGTTGATAGGATAGGTGTTGTGAATGAAACGGTGCCCAGCTTGAAAGAGCTCCTGTGTGTCACTGAATGTGTGCATTGATGACTGAAAGACATCTTCTGCCTCCATTTATCTGTTTACTACGGTGTGTTGAATTCATGTTAATGTGGATTTAAAGACATTTCAAATAGGGGAAAAATTGCAGGTGGGAATATAAAAAAAAGTCTAATCAACCAACACTTTCGTGACCCCCATGCAGTTCCTCTGTGGACCCCCTAGGGGTCGCGGACCCCCTGTTGAAGACCCATGATCTAGAAACTGGATACACTTTGCATAAGCCTCTCTGTTTTTCATGTCTCCACCTTTTTTCATCATCATACTCTGTCTTTAAAATTACATCTTTTAAGCCTTGTAACCGAAGGTGTCCAAGAAACTTTGTCTCCCACAGTTGATATTTCTCTGCATATTCATCATAAACTAGCCGTGACTAGTGGTTACTCACTTCTGATACTCATCTGCTCATGGTGCTTTTTTCATGCATGCTGATCTTCACCAGGATGTTGCAACTTTCCTGGACAGTGATTCATGTACACTTCTGGTACTGTTTATTTGGGTCGTGTGTATCTGGGCCCATAACCTTTTAGCAGATTTCACTTCACAGCAATTAGACCAGTTGCTCAGCAGGATTAATTTTCAGCAGAGAAAAATAAGACCATCACACAGGACTTGCAGATTCATTCTGAGAGAGGTAGGGCAGCCACAAGCAACCCACCTGCACTCAGCGTTTTTATTCATCGTGACACGTCACACAAAAATCATTGCCAATTTGTACATCACTTCCACTGAAAAAAAGGGCAATTTAGAGCATAAATCTTAACAGGAGTCCTGATGACATCCAGGAAAGGACCCATAGGTGTGCTAGTCGACAAAGAGCAGATGTTCCACTGGTTTGTAGTTTGAGAAGACTGCAAGGACATGCTCCATTTTCTGTGGTACCGTGAAAACAATCTGGACAATCAGGTGGTCGAGTACTGCATGAGAGTCCACATATCTGAAAACAGTCCTTCTCCTGCAATCCCCATTTATGGACTCAGGAGACCAGCAAAGGAAATGGAGCCAAACTATGGTAGTAAAACCATCCAAGTAGTGGAAGACATTTTTACATGGATGATGCTCTGTTGTCTTTCACATCTGAAGCTGAGGCAGTTAAGACAGTTGAGCTGCGTCAAGAGATGCTAGCCACTTCCAACCTGCAATTAAACAAGATTGCATAAAACAATATAGATGTTATCAATCACTTCGCGGTTGAAGACAGCCAAGGACATTAAAGATTTGAACCTTTTCTCAGACAACCTCCCTGTACAACACAGTCTAGGCATCATCTGGAATATTATGACTGACACTTTCACATTTAAGGTTCCTGAGAATCCTAAACCATTCACAAGACAGGCGTGCTGTCCACAGAGAACACTTTATTTGACCCCCTTGGGCTTCCTAGCACCAATCACAATCAAGGGAAGAATGATTCTCAGAGATATTACAGCTGAAATTTCGAGTGGGATGCATCACCATCTCAAACAAAGTATGAAGAATCGGGAGGATGGTAGGAATACCTTTAAGCACTTTAAGACTTGCATATTCCTCGAACATATGCCTTGTTTCCATTGTCACAAGCCAAGAGAGTAGAGCTTTGGGTTTTCTCAGACGTTTCAGTCTAGGCAATCTCAGCTGTTCCATACTTAAGAGCTATCCATGATGATGGTCACACGAGGTAGGGTTCATCTTAGGCAAATCATAACTTGCCCCTCAACATGAGTTAACTGTTCCAAGATTAGAGCTCTGTGCATCTGTTCTGGCAGTGGAAATTGCTGAAACCATCATGCATGAAATCGATCTGAAGCTGGATGCAGTGACATAGTTCACTGATAGCAAGGTGGTCCTTGGCTACATTTACAATTAAAAAATAAGGTTTTATGTGTCTGTCAGTAACAGAGTCCAACACAACAGACAAGTTTCCCGACCAGACCAATGGGAACTTGTTCTCACAGAGCATAACCCTGCAGATTGTGGCTCAAGATCAGTTGCCGCAAATGAGCCGATCAACACACTCTGGCTTACAGGACTGAAAATCCTCACAGAACCGGACACAATAAAGATCAATTCGGATTAGCAGTTCACACTTGTTAAACCCACTAATAACACAGACAGAGCAAACACCACAAGTGTGGTCCTGAAGCCTGCAACAGCATCTTTCTCCAGTCATTTTCAAAGGAACTCTCTTGTGGAAACGATTGCCAGAATCATCCATATTACTCGAAACTTCTCCAACAAAATCACTGACCATTGTACTGGCTGGCATTACTGCAAACATGAATTGCCATCTGAGATGGACAAAGCAGAGTCTCTTATCATTCATGCAGTACAACAGGAATGTTACCAACAAGAAATGACAGCTTTGGAGAAGGAAGTAAGTCTGCCAAACCACAGCCCTATTCTCAAGCTAAACCCATTTCTTGACAGTGAAGGCCTTCTGAGAGTAGGAGGTCATATCTTTCTCAGTCACACAAAAACGAGACAAACGTAATACTCATTAAACATCACATAGCAATCGTGCTTGTGCGCTGTCACCATCAGGGAATGAAACATCAAGGAAGACATCTTACTGAAGGAGCCATACGTGCCAGTGGCCTCTGATTAATCAGGGGTGAGCGTCTGATAAGCAGCATCATACACAAGAGTGTTTACTGCAGGAAGCTCCGTGGGTTGTGCGAACATCAGTTCATGTCCGACTTACCTGAAGAGATGCTCCAAATGGATCCACCCTTTTCCTATGTCAACCTGGATGTGATTGGTCCCTGGGAAGTTGTGACAAGACGCATGCGTGCAGGTCAAGTAAACAACAAGAGATGGGCAGTGTTGCCACATGTATGTCTACTCGTCTTATCCGTATAGAAGTGGTGGAAACAATTAAGCGCTTCCAGCTTTATCAATGGCCTTCGGAGATTTTTTTCTATTTGTAGACCTGTCTGACAGAGGGAATAACTTTGTTGGCGCCTGTAATGAGCTGAAGCTATCACCACAGGATGCTGACCCTACAATCAAAGACGTGGGTGGGACATGGGAACAAATGATTGGGGTTTTCCATCGTATTTTAGATGGCTTACTCCAAGATGTGAAACACTCACAGCTCACTCAAGAGGTCTTGGTGACTCTCATGGTGGATATCACTGCCACAATTAGCACCAGATCACTTGTGCCCATCTCTACAGACCCAGAAGCAACCCTGATCCTAACTCCAGTTATGCCTCTGACACAGATAGGCTCTGTGTATGCACCCTGATGCTCTATCACTCCGGTTCTATTTCCTGATTACTAGGGACAAACTCTTTAAATAAGATTTCATAACTTACAGGTATTAATTAACCAGGAGACGTGACAACTGATTCTGATAGAAATTGTAATCTTACTTAGATCAGAGAAATTGCTCAGGGTTACAGAATGGCAGCTGCTCCACCTCTGGGCTCACTTCTCAGAAAGTGGCCACGTCTTCATATTTTACATCATATACATTAGAAGATGATTAGACATCCAAGGCTCCAGCCTTATCAAAATGGCACACTGCACTCATTCCATTTCCAAATCTTTGCCATGTACAAAATGAAGATTATAACTGTATATCCAGACAGAGGAATTGACCTAATTAGATTAAAACATCAGTTCTGACTTGCAACAGGCAGCCCATACCAGGGTGTGATAAACTCACACATCTTCAATGATAATTATCCTAAAAACAGAAAACAGGAGCTCCCCCTCCTATTCCTGACAACCTTTCGGATAAGTACATTTTCAAGTTTAAATGGAAAAGAGTTCAAATACTGGCTAACAACTTTTGGTCAAGATGGCAAAAAGAATATCTCTGTATCCTACAAGGCGGCCAAACGTGGCTCACAAGAAAACCAAACCTCAAGAAAAGAGATGTCCTTCTCTTGAAGGACTCAAATGTCAAGCACAATGAATGGCCAATGGGTCTCATAGAGAAGACATATTCCAGCAAGGATGGATTGGTAAGGAAAGTGGATGTGAAGGTCGTATGTTAACAAAATGTGAAGATTTTCCGCGACCAGTGTCAGAACTTATCCGTCTGCTATCTCCTTCTTGTATGGACAGTTAATGTAGTGGCATCTCTTAGCAAGTTGGGGAGTGTAATGGAATCAGTTTGTTCTATGTGTTGATTAACGAGGTCACCTAGTGGTGAAAGTTAACACTACACACTCACCGGATTTATCAAGATCCAATTTTGCGTGCAGTAATTTGCGCTCGCAAACTGGAATTTTGCACGAGGGGCTGAACCATGGTTTGCGGGTGATTTAACAAGAGCAATTGCGTAACTGGTGGCAGGTGCAAAACTGTTGGAGACACCCTATTTAAATGATGGTTTTGCGCGTTTTGTGGTTTGCGGCAAAGTAATTTGTAGTTTGTGCAAACTAGTGCATTTGGAAATTTTAATCTTACAGTGACACCCCCACCCCCCAAAAAAAAAAAAAAAAAAATATATATATATATATATATATATAGAGAGAGTTTTTTTTTTTTTTTTTTTTTTTTTTTTTTTTATTCCCTAAGATGGTATGTGGCTGAATTTCTACTTAAAATAAAAAAAAACAAAAAAAAAAACAGGTGTTTTGTATTGGCCTGTAGAAAAATGCACATACCAAATGGCTCACAAGAAGTGACTGTGGATAAGATGACTGTGCCTACGCATCCCCACAGCATTGGCATGTTGCTCCACAGGCGCAGAGGTCGGGGTTCTCCATTAGGGCGTCAGGGCGACATGGCATTTAGAACGTCGGACAGCACTTCTGAAAAACGAGATTGGGAGATCACAGATGCAAAAAAGTGCAATGTTGCAAGGAGTTTTGTGATATCTGGTATTGCGTGGGTCCTCCTTGTGGCTGGCTCCAAATCCATTCGGAGTTCCCCCAACAGCTCCAAAATGGCAGGATAAACGATATGTTTTGATGATCGTTTCCTCGTTCATTCCAAAAATATTCACACGGAGTGAAAAAATGCGTTCTCTGCGTTTCCTTGCTTCATTTCGATGTCTCCTTCTTGCAACAATAACCGCTGCCATGTGTGCGCAATTACGCATACAGACCATTTGCACCTTCTTTTGAAACGTGTTAAATATAGAGTAAGATACCGTTAGCAAAATAGCTTTCAGGTTTGATAAATCACTTTGCGAGTGCTAAATTAATATATTTACATGTTCTCCTCCCACAAGACCCACTTTTGCGTGTAAACGCCCCATATTGCATATTCATTGCAGAAAAAGTACTAAATGGATAAGAGACGCTATTTAGCACGTTTTAAAGACCAAATCATTTTAGCACGCTGTTGATAGATCAGTTTGTACATTTTTTAGCGTGCGCAGTGAAATAGCTCACGTTTTTATACACGCAAACCTTTGATAGATCCGGCCCTCAGTGTAAAAAGTCAGTCTGAAGATGTAGTCAGTCGGAAACCATTTTTTTGTTGTTCTTTCTTCCAGTTAAGTGCAGAATGCCATTGTCTGTAAATAGTAAGCTTATTGTCTGCATTTGAATGTTATAATTTGGAGTCTTATGATGTTACCCTTTTTACAATAATTTTGCTGCATTTTGTGTGTTTCAGTTTTATACATAGCTCATTAAAACCTGGTGAAAGAAACTATAGAGTGCTTCTTTGGCGGATGAATTATGGAGCTACCTGTATAGCTGGGTTACTGTCAACAACTTCAGTGCTTAGCGAGGCCAGGACATAAAATAAAGCAGGTTTTTTTCAAACTAGGATTCCAAAATGTATTCACTTTATATTGTTTATTTCATGCTTAACAGATAATTATTATCATAAATATATTTTTCAGACAAAATGCTTTACATGATTTGGTTGCCATTGAATATCAATCTGCTGAAATGAAGCTCAATTTATCCAGAAAAAGTTTTTGATTTTCACCATAGAACATCAATGTGCTGATTTAAAGCTGCTCATATCCATTGTATAGTTTTATTCTTATGCTAAATGTGATGGTCTGAAAAACACAAGGTTGAAACGACTGGCATGATATCGGTTAGGTGGCAAAAATCAGCTTTGTTTACCCTGAAAAGGTTATTTTTGCAATGGAGCCGCAAGCTTACGATTTCAAGTTAGGAGGAAAGTATTTCTAGTCAGATTCACAATATATATATTTATTATTTTTAAGCTAAATATTTTGGCCACAATAGGTAGGTGGCTTTTTTTCCCAAGCTTTTGTGAAGAATTTCTGCTTAAGTAAATTTTATAATTTTATTTTTGAGCTTAATGTTATGGCTAATTGTCTTTATTTATTTTGTTTTCATCTTTTATTTCAAATTCTGCATTATTATGGTGGTTCAACTTCTAACTTTATATGCTTTCTGTATATTCGGATCATAATACTTCCTACTCACATAGCTCTGTTTAGCTGTGGCATCATCTTGAGGCAAAATATCAGCTGGTCTGCTGACACCAACTCTAGTCTGCATAGTGCTACAGTGGGTAGCACTGTTGCCATGCAGCAAGAAGGTTCCTGGTTCAATTCCTGGCCCAGGATCTTTCTGCATTGATTTTGTATGTTCTCCCTGTGTGTTAGGCCTGCTTACTAGTGCTGAGCTCTGCATCTGTTGTCGTTATTGGTTTCAGTTCTGTTGAGGCTGGCCAGTAGGAATACAGGCCTGCAAATTAAATATTTTCCCATCAAGAGAAGAATCCTCATCATAGCACCTAAACAGCTCGGGCTAAAGTCGCTAATGATATTCTCATAAGCTCAGATACAGCTCTACTCTAGACTCGTTTAAATCTTATCTATCTGATCAATTTCAGTTTACCTGTTTATCAGTTTATCATTGAAGCACCACAGGGTTCAGTGCTAGGACCAATTCTCTTTACTATATCTATGCTCCTAATCGTGGAATTATTAGACAGCATGGGATTAAATTCCTGCTGATGATACTCAGCTATATTTGTCTAAAAAACCAGATGAAGCCAACCCATTACATAGATTACAGGCATGTCTTGAAGACATAAAAACCTGGATGACTCTTAACTTTTTCTAGAATTTCCTTCTTTCATCTGCAGAATATTGCAAAAATTAGAAATATCCTGTCCAGGGGTTATGCTAAGAAACTAGTCCATGCATTTGTTACTTCAAGGCTGGATTATTGAAATCAGGAAGTCCACAAACTGTAGTTAAAAGCCTTCAGCTGATACAAAATGCTGCAGCCAGAGTTGTGATGAAAATGAAAAAGAGAGATCATATCTCTCCTATCCTAGTTTCTTTTCATCGGCTTCCTGTTAAATCCAAAATAGAATTTAAAATCCTCCTTCTCACACATATAACCTTAAATGGCCAAGCTCCCTGTCCCTAACAGAGCACTTTCAACACTAACAGTGCTCTAAATCTGCAGGTTTAATAGTGGTCCCTAGAATTTGTCAAAGTAGAATGGGAGGCAGATCTTTAAGTTATCAGGCTCCTCTCCTGTGGAACTAACTACCAGTTTTAGTCAGTGAGGCAGACATCCTGTCTATTTTTAAGGGTAGGCTTAAAACTTTCCTTTTTGATAAAGCTTATAGTTAGAGTGGCTCAGGTTATCCTGAGCTATCTATATGGTTTTGCCGCTATAGGGTTAGACTTCTGGAAGACATAGGGACCCCTATTTCTCCATTATGCTTCATTCTATCTCTATTCTTCCACTCTGCAGAATATGTTAGTTCAATCTCTAACGTTATGCTCTATCTGCTTTTCTCATAATAGCTTTGCCTCGTCTGTTCCTGTTTGGCTGTGACCCCATAATGGAGAGAAATATCATCCATGCTGCTGCCATCAACACCTTTGTCTATAGATGTTCGAGATGTGCCGTTTTTCAGTGTAGTCCTGTTTCTCTGACTGTGACTGGCTGAATGTGCTTTCTTCATCCTCTGACAAGGAAGTTGACTCGGAGCTCGTCTGCCTGCCTGTGTGTTTCCTGAATGGGGCCGCCTTTTAAAGTTGCTTTTTGTATTTCTGCTTCTGTCTCCTTAAACCCCAGTTGGTCTCGGCCTGGTTCTGCTGGAGATTTCTTTCTGTTAAAAGGGAGTTTTTACTGTCCACTGTCGCTACAAGCATGCTTAGTTTGAGGGTTTTGAGTCAATAAGTTGATGCAATCAACTGGTTTTCCTTAGAGAGAAAACTTTGAATCAATTTGACTGTATGAACTGGTGAACTGTAAAGTTCCTTGAGATGACATGTGTTGTGAATTGGTGCTATATAAAAAAACTGAATTAAATTGAATCCTGAATCGAGAGCAAGACAGAGGCACCAATGGAGCTAGTTACCATTACCTTTTCTAAAGTATTTTTGGATCAGTGCTGCCACGTTTCTTTCGTTTATCTGCTTCTGTCTCCTTGAATCTCCAGTCGGCCTCGGCAGAAGGGCGCTCACACCATGTCTAGTTCTGCTAGAGGTTGTTACAAGGGATTTATTTTTCCTCTGGTGCTGCCTGCATGGTGTAAAGGATTGCTGTAGATTCAATGACACAATGCAAGCGGTTGCCACATGCTCATCAAGGAGAAAATCCTGCAAAGTCAGTGGCTCTATGTAATCAGCAAAGCTTTTTAGAAAACTTTTGACCAATTTATGATTTACTTTATGATACTTCATTTGTCACTATAAAGATAATTCAGATTATATGTGCTGTGAATCGGGGTTATATCAATAAACTGAATTGATTAAACCTCAATCTAATTTTGAGAGAGGTAAGGAAATAAGGTAAACTGTGCTTTAGGGTGTCTAGAAAGTCCATCTCAGAAGCTAGTGTTCTTTTATCATCATCAGATGGGAAGTTTCTCAAAGCAGAATTTACAATGGTTCCTTCTAATTTGTGACAAAATAGCCACAATAGAATTTTCAGATTTCAGATATATTGGCGTAAAAAACCTACAATTTTATCATTTTGCTTTTCAATTCTGCTTTTGTTATACTGATTATAAAATCATTAAGCATACAAAATAAAATAATGTTCTTGGGACACTAAGCAGTTACTTAGTTCGGTAATGCCTTGGGCCTGCCCTAATTCTGGTAACTAATTGTTACTGCTGTTTTTCTGAACTTGAGCATAGGCTTAATAAAGTCAGGATATATGGAAAATCACAGCTCTTACCAGGATATCTAAACCATAGCTCTTACCTTGGTTTTGTGAAGTAATAAAGAACAGGCAACTCAGTTTACAGACTTTATTGAGGAACATGTCCAGTATACATTGCGTTGTCATGATATAGAACTAAAGAAGAAAAAGATACAACCTACAAAAAACAAATTGAGCTGAGGATGGTTATGTATAAAAATTATTTTCAGATGATATCGTTAAATGGTAATAATACAGTGAACACCGGTCAGATGTGGAT
>NW_015152111.1:71086-88161 GCF_000732505.1 Cyprinodon variegatus | reverse complement strand
GAAAGTTTCATGTAAACATGGTATTGTCAACAGCTGTAATATGCGACCATCGCTTCTACATATATTTACTAACTTTATATAACACATCAACAGCTGTCTGGTTATGCAAGAAGATGGCCAACTACTTTCATTGTTTTTCAACTAGGAATAATCTAAATGGCTGTTTATGATGGACTTATTGGTTTGGAAATAACCATTTATGCTTTTAAAAAACTTTTTTCTAGTTTGTTTTCATTGAATATGAATGGCATGTCTAAACTTAACTATAAATCAAAATTAATTCCTTACAACATCTCCAATTACAAGAATCGAATAACAAAAGAAACTTCATTATCTATCTAACTGAAAGACACTTCAGCCAGAAGAAAAGCAATTTAATCAAGAATATGAAACAAGAAATGATTATTTAATCATGAATAATGACATAAATATGTGTCATTGCAAAAAGAGCATCTGATTAAATTATGGACCCTCCTTTTTTCAGAACTTTTTCCCAAGTATTTTCATCTTAAACCTTTTCAAATTTGCTGCTTAAAATACGGGCAAAAAAACACTAGGAGCCACATAACCAATCTAAATGTAAAATATTTAGTTTGAGTTATGTTTATCGTAGTGAGATGGCATTTAACTGGTCAAGATTAATAGTTACACAAATTGAGTTTTGCCCATTATTTAGGGACCTTGTTATTGACTAGGAACCACATATGAAAGAACTGCTGTAGATTACCAATTCCAGGGGCCGAAATTAGTGAATGGCAACATGACGGAGTTTAGGAAGTCATAATTGTGATCCTGAGAAGTTGGCACAGGTTATATAAATACAAAGAAAGGTCTTAAATTAATGTATAGGTTTTTAAGCTTTCCAGCAAAAAAAATGAAAATAGCTACATATATTATTATGCATATTTAAATGGCAGAGCTTTAAAAATCCTTAACAATCCTAGGAAAAAAAAAAAAAATCAAACCTTAAGGTCGCACTAAGTGTTTCAAATTTTTTTTTGTTAGACAAAAGGGCCATTTGTGAAAATGTGACAAACACAAAAGGCAACAGTGACTCTTTAACAGCCGTAGAAATAAATATATTCATGAACACGAATTGCGTTGACAACAATCCGGCGAGCTTGTAAGGAGGACAAATGACGACCTAATAAGGAAAGGCTTTTGTCTACACAATCTACTACACTAAATTGCATAAGAAACCTGGTATAAAGTCAAAACTGTTCAGCAGCAGATAAAAAAGCAAATACATTTACAAATGACATATTTTACACAATTAATTTCTTAAAATAAATTAAATAAATATACAATTCCAATAAGGATTCAGGGTAACTTGGCTGGCAGTGTTCTCAAATTGGCTCATCTGGCAGACCATTCACAGAAATGTAGTTGAGGCCAATCGGATCCTTTGACTGGCAAAACAAAGGATGCAAAAGCCTTTTTTCACACTGAAGGCATTTCCTTTAACTGCACAAAAGCACAAGGGAATTCGCATTACTCTTGGGTGTCACATTATGGACACCAGTCTTTCAAACAGGTCAGCTAACTCACTCAGGAAGTAATAGTGGACCCCTAATCAAATGCCATCTCTTGACTTTTCCTTACACAGCGAGCCACTTTTTTCTTGAATTCTCCATTAGGGTCCTCCCTCCATTCTTTCTGTGGGAATAACATCATATTATTAAGAACATGATTACAGATTATGAAACTTTAAAACCAAATTTAGAATCTGGAACACAGAAAGTAGCATAACCCACTGCAGCATCCACATTCGCTGGTGAATCACTGTTTGGGTCAGCAAGCATGGAGATAACGCTAATCATGATTGTCTCAACGGTGTGGATTGGAAGCCAGCGCTCTTCAGGCTTTTCATAACCAAACTTGTCTTCTCCTGGCTCGTGCAAAATTGAGATGCAAACATCCCCGTTCTTTGCCACTGTGAAGAACATTTTCGATAACAATGCACACTCTTCAGTCAAAGAAAAATGTTTGGCTCTTTATCTGCAATACTTATGAGATAATGAGGCAATTAAACTTTTAGGTAACGGAACTCAGAGATGTGACTTTACCGTTTGGATGCCAAATCTCAGTGATGAATTTCATCTTTGGTGGCCGCAGTGGATAGTCGTAGGGAAACGTTAGGTATGCTTTGAAAAAACCCCCTTCACTGTGAAAAAAAAAAATGAGCATGATTTTTAAAAATCTATTATGAGTCTTTTAATTATTTTGTAACTCTTCTTATCGAAATGTTCTCACAAAAGGGTGTCTTGTGGACCAATAATCACAACTTCCCACTTATATATGTCGTCATCGTCTATCAAGCCAGCTGAAAATCCCTCCACTGGGTTCTTGTTGAGCTCTGGCAGAAGAAAGAACACTGTAGTTTTAAAATATTTTCCCTAACATATGATTAATAAAGCAAAACCTACACATGGCCAATAACTACAGAAACAAAAAAACTAATAATTCTTAGAATATAATGTCTAAGAAATGCAATGAAAGGAGGACATTATCCCCTGTCCCACTGGTACATTGACATTGAAGCAATCTCTATCAAAATCATATTTAATTAGACAGTGTTATCAACTTTGCTAGATGACAAGCAGATCAAATATGGAAAAAACAGCAATGTATTGATTCATATTCATATAAAATACCTGGGTTTTGAACTCTGCAAGTCAGACTTTGGACAAAACTGAACTTGGTGTCAGTCCTTAAGATTATCGTACAACTTTTTATCCATATTAGAACCCAAACATTGTCTTCTTACTGATGAGAAATATTTTTATTATATTCATTTAGGTAACTATACAGATTACTGCCAAGAGATTCATGTTTTCTTCATTATCATACAAAAATAATCATGTGCTCTCCAAAATGATATATGAAAGCAAACAAGTCAATGGGCTTGATTAAAAGTTTACCAACGGTCAAACTAGTAAATTTAGCCTAGCAGCTCACAAAAAACTCACAGAAATAATAAGTTCAATGTATTAATTTGAGATCTACATTTATTCATAGCAATTGTTTACAGATTAAGTACAGTGTTTTCACGTAAAGGTGTTGGACTACTACTAACGCCTTTAGCTGTGTTACTGATCAAGGCAGAGTACATTATTAGATTTTTTTTTTCTTTTTCAGTTGCAGCTTTATGTTACAAGCTAACCAAAAAAGTGTATCCGTACGCTGAGGTGTGTTGACAAGGGGACCATTTATTGTTTATGTGTTAGCTCTCCGAACTCAGTCCGATCGCATATACGCCGCTTATCACAGTTTGCTTTGAAGCTAACGTTAGCATATGGGTTTAACAACCAACCTTTGTTTTGACGTGAGCACTGATGTTTGTATTACCTGCTAACTGTTTTCGAAGAAGTAATGCTGATTGTTCGGTCATGGTATGAAAATTGAAGCGTGGGAAAACACTGTCTGAAGACAAACACCTTCGGGGGAAAAACAGAGTTATAACTGGAACAGAAACCGAGTGCCGCGATAACAACTGCTGGCTACTTTGACAGTTTGTCTCCTAGATTAGGGTATGCGCATGCGTGTCTATATAGCTGCGTCTCAATTCGCAGGATGCGTCCTTCGAAGGAACCAGCCTACCCAGCCTCAGGAGGACCCAGCCTTCGGAGGATGCTCTGGAGGATCCTCAGCGGTTGGCAAATGGGACGGTCTAGCCTTTGGAGCACTTCCTGGTTGCGACACGACGTCATCACGTCTACCCCAAAACAGCGCCAAACAAAATCCGACAGCTCGAGAAATGCGGAAAGAAACAACAAAAACAACAAAAAAAATAGATATGGAATTTTTTATTTTTTTTTTACTTGTCATTTGAGGAGGAGAGTTGGCTTTGACGGCTTCGGCGGCAGCAAAACAGGTGTTATACCGAGAAATGCATGCCTGCTGAGAATTGCATCCCCTCTCGCGGGAGCGCGCATCGCTCCACTCTCGCATATTGATGAGAAAACTACGGAAGAGGATTAAGGAAAAACAAAATTTTAATAAAGCAGACTGGATTAAATTTAGATTCTTGAGTCAAATAAACTTGGAAAAAGTAGATATGAGAATGAATATAAATGATGTAAACAAAAAAAAAAAATAGTAAGATAATTATGGAAGCAGCCGACCATTCTATAAAGAAAACAGGGTGTAAAAATTATAAGAAAATGGTACCATGGTGGACAAATGAATGTGAAGTAAAGAAGCAATGAAAGTAAGAAATAAAGCATTTAAGGTACTAAAAGGTAATCCAATTTATAATAATTTAACTGATTATAAAAGAAAGCAAGCAATGGTAAGGAGAACTATTAGGAATGCAAAAAGAGAATATTGGAGAAATTTTTGTAGCACAATAGGGAAAGACACAAAAATAGAAAAAAATTGGTAAGTAAATAAAAGAATGAATGGAATAAAGAGAGAGTTTGAATATTTTAATAATAGACAATAAAAAAAATAATAGTTCAAATAATATTAGCGAAGAGGGTAGAAAAGGAAGAGAATATACAAAACGTAAACATAAAGATTTACCAGAGTGTGTTTAAGAAACAAACAATTTATTGAATGTTGAGTTTACAAAGTCGAACTGAATGACGCACTGAGGAAGACAAAAAATACAGCACCAGGTAAAGATCAAATTTGGTATAGAATGATAAGTCAACTTAGTGAAAAATCCAAAGATATAATATTGCAACTATGTAATAAAATTTGGGACAAGGGAAAATTACCGACAAACTGGAAAGGATCAAATATAGTACCAATAGCTAAACCAGGAAAAGATCATTCAAATCCACAGAATTACAGACCAATAGCTTTAACATCAAATCTATGTAAAATAATGGAAAGAATCATTAACAATAGATTAGTATATTATTTAAATAAAAAATTTCATATGTCAAAATATCAAAGTGGTTTTCGAAAAGGGAGGTGTACTAATGATCCAACACTATGTTTAGAGCATGAAATTAGGAGAGCACAAGTAAGTAAGGAAAGTGTAGTGGCAGTATTTTTTGATATAGAAAAAGCATATGATATGATGTGGGTTAAGGGATTATTAATTAAATTATACATGTTGGGTATTAAAGGAAAAATATTTAAATAGTTTAAAGATTTTTTAACAAATAGGAAAATACAAGTTAGAATTGGTGAAGTCATCTCAGAAAATTATATAGTAGAAAATGGAACTCCGCAGGGTAGTATCATAAGTCCATTACTGTTCTCAATCATGATAAATTATGCAGATGATGGAGCTGTTTGGAACAGAGGGAAAAATGTAGATTTTATTGTAAAAAAAAAATTACAAGAGATTATTATTGAAATAGAGAAATGGGCGTTGCAATGGGGATTTAAGTTTTCAGTTGAAAAAACAAAAGTAGTGATATTTAATCAGAAAAAAGTAAATAAGGAAATCAAATTAAAACTATACAGCCAAGGATTAGAACAAGTAAAATGTATAAAATTTTTTGGATAATGGTTTGACGAAAAATTAAAATAGAATATTCATATTCAAAAAGTTGTTGATAAATGTAAGAAGATTTTAAATATTATGAGATGCTTGGCTGGCAGTGACTGGGGAGCAGATAGGCAATCACTAAAACAGATTTACACAAGTATGACTAGATCCAACATAGACTTTGGATAGATACAAATAGATATATATATAGAAAGATATATAGATTGGTAGATAAATACATCAAGAACCACACTGCATACAGTAAGTGGCAGTAATGCTACTCAAAGTTTGTTGCCAACCACCAATAAACCAAAAGAAGAAGAAGAAGAGGATTAGGGCCACTGAAAAAAATAAATAAAAGTTAACTGATTTTTAAAATTTCTTTCAGTTTATTATGGTAAAAAAGCCAGAATTATGAGAAAAAAGTCAGAATTCTGAGATTAAACTCAGAATTCTGACTTTTTTCTCAGAATTCTGACTTTAATCTCAGAATTCTGACTTTAATCTCAAAATGTTGGATCTTAATGTAGATGGGCACCATGAAGGAAGAGATGTGGGAGCACTCAGCTTCACTGACAAAGATGTGAGTTTTTTGAGAGGGCCAATGACACATTGGTGGAAAATGACGGAATTAGGCAAGTTTTTAAGTGCCCGAGGGGTCCCCTTATTAATGGAGGAGCAGAAGATCATTAAAACAAGAGAGCTAGTCTCTAAAACAGACATGTATGGAAGAGGATTAGGGCCACTGGGAAAAAAAAAAAAAGTTTACTGATTTTTAAATTTTAATTCAGTTTAATATGGGAAAAAAGTCAGAATTCAGATTTTTTTTTCTCAAAAGTCTGACTTTAATCTCAGAATTCAGATTTTTTTCTCAGAATTCCAACTTTAATCTCAGAATTCTGACTTTAATCTCAGAATTTTGGATCTTAATGCAGATGGGCACCATGAAGGAAGAGATGTGGGAGCACAAAGCTTCGTTGCCAAAGATACGAGTTGTTTGGGAGGGCCTGGTGGAAAAAGACAGAATTAGGTGACTTTTTACGTGCCAGAGGAGTCCCCGATGATGCCATTTCATTAATGGAAGAGCAGAAGGTGAGTAAAACAAGAGAGTAGTCTGTAAAACAAACACGGCTATGGCTTTATGCTAACATGTTTGTTAGATTAAGTTGATGGAGATTGTCAACATAATAGACAACAGAGGCAGTGGTTTAACAGCGGAAGCTATGGTTGGATTTATAATTTAAAATGGTTTACTTTTACTGTTAAGACCTGGAGCTTAGATGGCTAGCCGGTCCTAATATCAGCTGCTTAGGCTGATATTCAGCAGACAATGTTTAGCAGACCAAGAGTTATTTAATAAACATTACATAAATGTGACGGTGGCAGGCTTCAGTCACAGCTCACTAAATGAAACAATGCGGTGCTTAAACTTTTTATACATTTTTTAAAAACATGATTGTCGGAACCCACTGTAGCTTTGAACTGTGACCACAGGGTGGAGTGATGACGTTAGTGCAACCAGTGGGAACGCAGAATGACTGGATGGATGGATGGATGGATGGATGGATGGATGGATGGATGGATGGATGGATGGATGGATGGATGGAGAGAAACAGACTATTAACAAACGTAGAGATTAGGTACAACACACAAACATCAACATTATAAATCGGATGATTTATAATGTGATTTATAATGTTGATGTTTGTGTGTTCTACCTGTAATACTTTTTACCTTAAATGGACTGTAAGTCGTAATCTCTTTTTACATCACAATGAATTATTTTCTTTTCTTTTTTTATAATGGGTGATCAATTTCCTTAAAGGGTACATTAAAGCTCCCTTCTTCCATTATTTGTATCCCTCCTCAAAACAGTAGCTAGCCCTTATGTTATTTACAGCCAGTTTTTCCTACCTATGGCTGCTATGTTAAGGGTGCTCCAATTGGTTTGTAGGGAAAATATTTTCAAAACTAATAATTTACTTGTTCTTTGTGCTTAGATTGACTGTGATGTCATAGCGCTGATGGATGATGCAACTCTGGCAAATTACATCCCCTCCTATGGAGACCGAATTGCCCTCTTCAATTTCTGCAGCAGCAAACAACAACCCTCAAAAAAAAAAAAATCAAGGACTTCTGCAAAGGCTTAGTGAGAAAATGAAAAACAGATAGGGAAGTGCAACAGAGAACACCTCACATGAAAGAACAAGGCAGACAAAGAAGCAGAAAGCAACACGAAATGTCGAGATAGGAAGGATCCATTGTGATGGAAAAGTAACCAAACAGGTGAGAGCGGAGCAGGAAGGCGGCACTAGAAAAATTCAGATGTCCACTGATGCTGGATTAAAGGATATTCTTCGAGAAGTAAAGAAACTGTTTTTTTCCTGATGGCATATCACCTAAGGGACTGAAACAGATTTTGAATTTGAGGTTTGGGACTTTAAAGAGAACCACCTTACTGAAGACACCTGCCAGAGTATTGGCACTATGTATGAAGCAGCAAGGCTGACAATGTTGCGCTTCTACATTTCAACAAAGCTGAAAGATCCTAAAGAAGATGAAAGTGAGAAATCTGATGTCATATTTGTCTTGGAAAGCAATAGCAGTAAAATTAATCCTTTGCAAGGGGTGGAACTCAGGAATAGTTATGCTGAAGTCCAACCTGGATTGGACAATTTAGATGATTCAGAAATCACTTTCGGTCCCATTCTTGATGCTGAAGAAGATTCGGAAGAAACATTAATCTATGAGGGTTTTCTTGCACCACTTACAGAGGATGTAACAACAATCACTGTATGTTACACCAACACTTTAAATTAAATTATTACTGCTTTCTCTGATGCCGAAATTATGAGAAAAATTATGAAAGTGAAGCGCATACTTCCAGACAACAAAGAGGAAGCTGGCAATGGATCGGGGATACTGAGAGATGGACTCACCTGCTTCTGGAATGAATTCTATGAGCGATGCACTCTTGGGACAACAGTTAAAGTGCCATTCATTCGCCATGATTTCACTGCTGAGAAATGGAAGGCAGTTGGGCGAATACTTTTGAAAGGTTACCAGGACTGTCAGTATTTTCCAAATAAACTTGCAATCCCCTTTCTTGAACAAGTGCTTTTCAATGGTGTTTACAGTGATCTTCAAGGACACTTTCTGCAGTTTGTCAGCAGCCAAGAATGTGAGGTTTTGAGGAAAACAGTCAAGAACTTTTCTGCTGTTGATTTAGATGATCTTCTGGAAGGTCTTGATAGTTATGGCTGTAGAAAACAAATAACTGCTGAAAATCTTTCTAACATCGTTTAGATGTTAGGAAGATTTGTGCGCTTAATAGTACACAAAGAGCTTGTCCAAAACACAATGTTTGTCATTGACTGCTGGAGGGAGGTCATCTATCCACATCTTTCCATTACTCCAGAGGAACTAATTAAGTTGTTTTCAGACCTGCAACCAACACCAAGAAAAGTCTGCCAACTGCTGAAATTTGAAGAGGATTTGTCTCCCATGCAAAAAGAAGTGGGAAACTATCTCAAAAGATTCATCAGAGAGCTGGATGATGATAAAATTCATGAGTTTATGCGATTCTGCACTGAATCGGATCTTATAGTAACAAATAGTATTTATGTGGAATTTCAAGATATGACAGATTTCACAAGACGACCAGTGGGACACACATGTGGAAGCATTCTACAAATAACTGATAGCTATGAAAACTTCCCTGACTTCCGTTCTGAATTTAATGCAATTCTTGAAAGCAATGTGTGTATAATGGACATTGTCTAGACTCTTAACTCTCCACTACATTTGAAATACTTATGCAGACTACAGCAGGGCTGTAAAAAGACATAGATTATACATTTTAAACTCATGAAAATGTCTCCTTTTCTAAAAAAAAAAAAAGAAAGAAAAAAGAGATAATTTAACCTTTTGTGCCTGAAAACCAGTTTTGGCTAAAATATTCCTGTTTCTTAATATGCCTATTTTCGGAACCTATGGTTGAATTTGTCAAGCACAAATAAATACACTGTTTATTACTGTAACAGGAGCTGTTTTCACCAGACCAAGTTATCCAGCTGCATGCTAGAAACTAAGCAGCAAAAATAAAAAAAAATCAGTTGATACCTATAAATTAGTGTGAAGTTTTTTACTCTGTTTTCCTTAATATTTCACATATTTTGTGACAGTTTGGCACAGACTCTTGTAAGTAAGGAGTAAGAATAAATAATCCAGGTTTAAAATTCTTTACGGCTTATGCAATTGTTTGTTAAGGTAAATTGAGGTATCAGACTTCTTTTTTCGCATTTGAACATAAATGACCATGTTTATGGCTTTTCCAGTTTTGTCTAAATATCTCATTGATTCTAAACATATATATGTTTCATGCACCAATCAAGTTCAGCGTTCTTGTGATGAATCCACTGATCCTTATGTAAGCGCCTGAACTTACATGAGAATTTCTATCCTGTATCACTTAATACTACTAGTAGTAGGTTAAGAAGAGTAGAAGTTATTTGAAGTATGCGCCTGTGAGAGTGTGATATGTTGATGTCTTTCCCCCCCACCAGGGACGTGGCTAGACCTATTTTAGGGTGGCTGAAGTCATCCCTTCGTTGGTATTAGCCACCCCATAATTATTTTGCGATTTTTATTGTTATTTTTTTATTTATTGATTTTTTTTCCATATAACCCCAAACAATTGCAGTAAAGCACTGAAAACGAGCCACCAAGAAGGCAAGTTAATCTGAAGATAAGTTCCTGTTAGTTTATTTACAAACACAATTATTTATACAATTATTAATATCGTTAGGATATTCATTTCCTTCATTGGCTCCGCGTCCAGCGTCACGTCACGTGGTACACGGCCATCAACTGGACCATAGCAGCTGTGCAGTGCAGCNTTGTATGGATTCGTGCAGCGACTGCAGTGACAGGCCTGCACAAAAGTTACTTTCAGCAGAAGCAGCGCTTACAGTGCCCCGGTTGGGGTTCTTTGCTGGACTAGCTGACAGAACTTCTTCCTCCTCCGACCAGTCGATGGCGGCCTGCATGAGCTCACTGAATTTTTTAGATTCCCTCCCCTTAATCTGCCTCTTCATCTCTCTGCGTAAGGAATCGTCATGCAATCCCAACACAAACTGCTCCATGAGCACTAAATCTGGATCTTGGAAGCGCTTTTCGTCACGTCTTATTAATCGACTAAGTTTCTCCTGTAGATCATAAGCAAATGCCCTAATTTTTTCACCAGCTACTTGCTTGCGGTCATAGAACTCTCTTAGCCTTGTGCCTACAGGGACTTTGTCACCATACACCTCCTCAAGGACCTTGAACACAGCCTCAGCATTTGTAGCGCTACTCTCCAGCATGAGCTTAACAGTTAGTTTTGCTTCTCCTTTCAGGTGTTGCTTTATGAGTTCCACTTTATCCTCTTCAGGGATTTTACATACTTTAAAGTATGATTTAATTGAAGCAATCCACTCTTCTATACATTGCTCATCACTTGCTTTACTGCCTGTGAAATCTGTGCACTTTCTATCTCTCTGTACATAGACAGTAGGTTGTTTTTTCTGTTCAAGCACCACTTTTGCCATTGCCATAGCCTCTCTTTGATCTTTTCTGGCCTGTTCAAGTAGTGCTGTTTGTTCTTTCATATGCGAGGATTGTTCATGAAACCTTGCTTGGAGTTCTTCAAACTGCGCACGCAGCTGATTCATTTCTTCTGAGTCTGACATTTTAACTGGGCTTGCTAATAAGCAACACAGATATTCGTGCTGTTCGTGACGCTAAATTTAAGCGCCTGAACTTACATGAAAATTTCTATCCTGTATCACTTAATACTACTAGTAGTAGGTTAAGAAGGGTAGAAGTTATTTGAAGTATGCGCCTGTGAGGGTGTGATATGTTGATGTCTTTCCCCCCCCACAACTTAGAATAAATCACCAGTTTGCATAAACAATTATATTTTATTAGAGCTTCAAGCTCAGAAACTGGTAAATGGAAATGGAATAGTAAATTGCTTTTTTTCAACGAAACAATCAGACCATAAAATAAAAGTTGGCCTGGATTAATCAACAGAAAATTATGTCACCAAATAGCCTTCAGAGGCACTTAAATGCAATCAGTTCCTCATGAACCCAAACTCTTATTTTGAATCGAAATTTAAAAAAAAAACCTCAAAACTATCAAATATGTCCCGGGACCGTACTAACTGAAATGCTGGATCATTTAACAGTAACCTCATTTGAAAATGCAAACCGTGGTGAGACAACCCCAATTTACCCACATAAAGTAAACATCATCAGTGTTACCGCCAGTCTAGGCATACAAATACATCACAAACATACAGCAAAACAATATAGGCAATAACGTCACGGCGTCCCGAATGTCCACCAACACAACTGTAAGCACAGTTCCTTGGAATCGAATACCGGTTATCCGTTCGGTGAGACCCCGCCCCGCAGCTGCACAAAAGTTCTGTCCCCAAAGTGCAAAAGGCTCCTTAAAGCAATGCTGTCTTCGGTGAAGTCAGGTGGCAGGGTATACTCACAGTTCCATAGAAGAGAAGAAGGGAGAGGATAGAGAAAGGAATGTTCGATCTGTTCGGATCGGAGCGAACCAACGTTCATGGACCCCAGCGCCGTCTTCTCGCTGCGGCTCGCCAGCTGTCACCACTCGCACGGTTCCAACACCCGAACTTTTCTTAAGACAAGTTTACTTGCAGGCATATATCTTCACTGCACCAAACTCCTCTGGCTGTCGGCGTCCGCAGCACGGTCGGAATTCCCCCTCTGGCGTCCACTGCCCGGTCGGAATTCCCCCTCCTTCCTTCTTCTGCTCCACATCTCCACTCTCTCTCTACACCTGACGCTCTCCCTCCTTGGCCGAGCGTCACGTCACGTTACTCCCCACATATGAATTAAGAGAAATAAAAATTTTCCGACAACAGGGAAAAAAGTGGACACAATAAGCGCCATTATTAGCACCTGCTGATGGGAAAATGATGCTGTCAGTGTTGTTTTTAACAGCCATCTTAGATTTAGTCTTGGTCTTCAGAACCATTATTAGATTTAATCGCATTTTAGTCATTATGATATGTGATGTTTTTAGTCGATTTTAGTCGGCTAAAACTTTAAAAGTTTTTAGTCTAGTTTTAGTCAGTTTTATGTTGCAAAAAAAAAGTTAACCTTAACAATTATGAAAAACAACCAGATTCGTTACCAGGCTGACAGCTGTTGCCTAGATACTACAATTGCTGGTATAGAATGTTGCCGCGCAGTTCATCATTACTATTGCGCAGAAAACTTTGATTTTTAGAATTCAAATACCTTTTTTTTATAAATCAATGCCCTACTTTATAAAAAAAGGTGTGCCAAAAAGCTTTGAAAATAACAGATCTATTTCAACACATCATATTGGTTAAAATAGCAGAGAGACAAGCTAACAAAATGTACAATAAAGGATAGGTTTTAGATATACAAGGTTTCCATCGTAAAGCAAACACTTTCTGGTCTACTAAGAATTATGTATTACACACAGATCAATAAAACTGATCCAAAAAAGCAAAGAAATAAAACAGTCTTTCTTCTACATTGGCAATTTTGGCTTTATTTCTTCAATTTGTCCCTTGGTTAGTGCTGCTCATGGGTCAAAGTAGGTTTAAATTCACAGGGTTTTGATCTAAAGAATACACAGAGAACCTACATAATTG
The DNA here is from genome assembly GCF_000732505.1 of Cyprinodon variegatus. Lineage (NCBI taxonomy): Eukaryota > Metazoa > Chordata > Actinopteri > Cyprinodontiformes > Cyprinodontidae > Cyprinodon > Cyprinodon variegatus. The sequence continues at coordinate 75,010 of NW_015152111.1, read as the reverse complement.
CCTTGTAATGACATGGCTATCCAGACCTAAATCTAATAAATATGCTAACTAAAATTTTGAAATATTTTAAATAAGGAAATAGAGAAAATGTTTTAATGACAATAGAAAGAAACATTTAAATCATATTTAAGTAGACAGAAATGAGAACAATTAGAGACAAAATATTCAAAGATCTATGTACCTTACCAGGCTCTTTATCCAAAAATAAACAGCATGCAAGAGCAGAAAGGACCCTTTCAATCCATGTTGTCGGAATTTTTTTTATCTCTCTTCTATTATATATTAATTTATCCTATTTACTCACTATAAAAGTTTTCACCCAGTCTGTTTCACCTTGAAGGCCACATGATTCTCTGCAGGATGATGTTTGTAGAACAGACATAGCTTCTTCCCATAACAAACCAGATTCTTTCTCAAGGTTTATTCATAACATGTTAGTGTTTAACCAAAGTGTCTGTACTTTGTTTTGACTTTGATTACTTTTGCATTGTTGTAAGTAAAAGGGGACGAATGCTGCTCTAGCAGAACAGGGCAGAATGCTGTGCCATTAGGGCTGTATGATGAACTGTTATCTCTTTGCAAAGATATGAATAAATGTGCTGACTGAGTGAAATCCATCGATTTCCGTTTATTTAACTAGGGTGAATAGTTGAATACTTTTTTCCTACGACAATCCACTAGCCTGCGAGGATGATAACATGAACCAGGGACTTAAAACTCAAAAAACAAACATGAAGAACTGACACAACTGAAACATAACACAAATAAACAATAAGGATCTGGCCCTGATAGCTGGGCTGTATATATAGCAGAGGGAGCAAGTGAATAAGATTTATGATAATTATAGAGTAGGGAGGGAACAGCAGGTGAATGAAGGGAGCAATTAGATCAGCTGCCAAGGCTGATTTGAGGACATTGATTCCTAAAATTCATCAAAGCATAATACTTGCCTCAAAGGTTTGTTTAATATTAGGCCTACACTGTTCTGGGCAGCTGATTACTGCTAATAATATTCTGCTGATACATGGAATCCAAGTTTGGTCATAAACAATGGAGGGAGACAGCAAAGGGCAAAAAGATGCACATAGAAGGAGACAAAGTTATAAACTTGTAGGGCCATTTTAAACTTCAGCAAAGAGAAAGATTCTTAGAGTTTGACGACTGGCATCGACTGAGCTGTAGCTTACCTCTCAACGATCCTCAATGCTGAGTAACACTGTGGTCAGCTCTTCAGCAAGGAGAGTTGCAATTGACTGTTCCAAAAGATGTGAGATGATCTCATCACTTATTTGGAATATTTGGACATGCTTGGATCTAGCTGTAGGACAGGGAAATGTCAACGTAAGCAAGACAGAATATAACTGAAAAAAAAAAACTCTAAATACATTCAAAACTAAAACTTCACTCTAGAGAATTGTTTCAATATTCAGCAATATTTTACCTGAACCAAATATAAATAAACCAATCTTTCTATGTTATCAAATTCAACTTACAGAAAGCATAGCCACACACATTGGGTGGGGCTATGTATAAATTAAATGCAAGGAATCTATTGTAAAGTAACAGTAAAAAATGACCTAAAATATTTTATTAATGTCCCACTCCAGGGGTAATCAGTGGTGGTTTTTCCATTTGTAACTCTTTTTTTTTTTTTTTTTTTTTTTTACAGTGTCCTGTCTGGCAATGTGGAAATAAGAAGAATAATCTTGATGCCAAAAATAGCTCAACAGATTTTACTTTCACATGGGGAGTAGTATGGCTCTTAGCATAGCCAAAGACCCACTCCCCCAGAGCACCAAGGCAGGGGGACCCAAAACCAAAGTTGCCCATAGGGATTCCCCAGACAAAAGGTGCCCAAGAAAGCCCAAACCAGGAAATCCACCCCCCCCCACCAAGGGAAGATCCCCCAGCTGGTGCAATGCCAAAGCCCCCAGGAGCCACGGGGACGGGCCAGTGGGCTCCACCGCCAGCCAGCCTCCCTGAAGTGGAACTAGCCATGGGCCCCAGGTACCCGAGGCCCCACCGCTGCCCCGCCCCCTGGCGGGAGCCCCGACCCAGGCCCTGCGAAGAAGCCCCCAGGAATAAGCCAGTACCAGCCATGGCCTCCACCCTCAAACAAAGAGCACCACCAATACACCGGTGGGCCAAAGTGCCAGTCAGTGGATGAAGGCAAGACAGGCTCCACACTTAGAGGAGACTTGAGATGTTCTCGGGAGACTGTAGCAGTCAGACCCGAACCTGATAAGTAGAAAGAAAGAAAAGAACATATACAGAATCAGTCACACCTTCCCACCAACTCATTTTCATGCGGGAAACAGAGGGACAGAGGGAAACAGAGCGAAGTCGCTGTTCTCTCTGTTACTGCTGGGACGGCTGCCGGGTCTGACTGCCTTTAATTGCTTTTGTGGCCAACGCTGCTTGCTGAAGACAGTAAACACACGGCAAACAGCACATACTGTTGCTAAACTTGGGTTATGCTTAATGCATGAACCAGGCCCTGGCAGCCAAATCACGTTTAATTTTTGGCTTCCACACCTCTCCATGTGGAGGAAAAATCAACACAGCTTGAGTCAGTGTTTAGGAGTACTGACACAAGTGTGACCTTCATCAGGGAGGGCTTACCATGCAGGCAAAGTTAGCAACTGAGTGGGGCCTCCAACCAGCACACCTCTGACAGCACCCTTTCTTACCAAAGAAGATTCATAGATGTATCCTAATCCTGTTTCAAAAGATACATTAAACCCCCAAATTACAACAACTCTAAATGTTTTAATCAAAAAACAGCTTTTATTGTAATTCATATAATCAAATAATGTGACAATACAAGGGTAGAAAATTAAGACAGAAAAACTTGGTATTACGCATACTTAAAACCACAACCTCGCAACTATCTGCACACACGGTAACACAATGGCAGTTTTTTTGTCCTTTAGTGACCAGGACAGCAGTTTAGGCCAGGGATGTTGATCTACCTCATCTATTAGATGGAAGAAAAAAACAACAATAAAACCTCCAACAGAAAGATGGATTTATAGCCTCTGCTGTCGATAAAGTCTCGGTGCCCTGTGAATCTTTGCTCACAGAAAAAGAAAAATCATCAACCTGAAGCAAAGATAAAGATTAAACCTGAATACTGACTAGGAGCAAGAATGATATAAGTTGCAGTTAATTATCAAATAACCCTAAATAATGTGGGGTCAAGCATTACTTTAATAAGCATCATTATCGATGTTGTGAAGAACAGAGAACAGATGGACCTAAAAGCACTGGTTATAATAGAAAAAGTCATGATTCCTCTTTTTAATACCTTTAATACAGCTAGAAGCTGTATTTGCCTCAAGGGTGCATAGCAAATGCTACTTTCTCTCACTGCTGTTATTGTAATGTTTTTTCTTATCTTTACATACCTTTAATAGGACTACGTACCAAACGTGTATGTGAGAGTGTGTGAAGAACGTTGATGAGATGCAAAATAATCAGTAGCCAGTTCGATAAGGTTTCCTTTTAGGTTTATATTTTGTAAATATCAGTGCCTCACCAACTATAAGCCTCACCGCATGTCACGTAGTGTCACGTACACAAATAACAGGAAATAATACCTCAAATCATAACTGTGACCTATTTTTTCAACTTACTGAAAGCTGCCAGGATGTACACCAACCACAAAACCTCTCAATAACCTCCTGACTACCAGTAGTTCAAATTTGTCCTCTGCAGAGGACATTTGTAAACTTGAATATCTCCCACCCACTGCATACTACTGAATTAATTCCTTTTGGTATCTACAGAGGACATTTAGGGCTTTTCAATGATACCAAATGTGAGGGGGTGGGGCTTTTGTACCTTCTTTTACCTCATTCAGAAAATGGCAGCCATCAGTACAAGCGGATTTTATGGGAAGAGAAAATGTAAGTGCCTAATACT
>NW_015152111.1:66033-69632 GCF_000732505.1 Cyprinodon variegatus | reverse complement strand
GACACCACAGTAAACACCAACACCAGCACAAGTACAATACGAGACATGATACACTCAATGGGGCCTGTTGTTTAAAAAGGTGATGGCTGAGGGGATCAGGCTCCTGCCAAAACGGGCCCTTCTACACCTGATTGCCCTGTATCTCAGTCCAGAGGGCAGGGGTATGCAGTAGTCCTGTAGTGGGTGAGTGGGGTCCCGTTCTATGGAGAGTAAAAAAAGGCTAATGGCCAATGGTATCTGGAAGTTCCTATGGAACTTCCAGATACATGCGGACCGAATGCGGTCCGAATGCGGACCGAATGCGGACCGAATGGTAATGGCAAACCAACCGCACATTGTGGTGGTGGAAAAAAAGCAGAGGAAAGCCATTGTGATTGAAATAGCAATACCAACTGACTGCAACATCAAGAAAAAGGAACATGAGAAACTAGAGAAATACCACAGGCTCAGAGAAGAGCAAACCTAAAGAGCGGTTACAGCAGATCCCTGGAAATATATCAGCCATTTCGGTCCAGAAGAGTGCAGGTCTAGGAACAGCAAAGATACTGCACTGAATGCTCAAGCTCCCAAGCATCTGGTAGAGGACAAGAGCTTGGAGGAAAAAATGGGGGAAGACTGCCTGCGATGGGTAAGGAAACTTTTTTTGCAAATCAAAAACCTCAAGAACCTTCATCAAAGCCTCTATTCCACCTTATCACACAATTCCTGAAAACTCAATCCCTGACAGTCATGTCAGTTGAACCATGCACAAAAGGTGCTGTCTCTCTCCTCAATAATGTTTTATTAAATGCACACAGTTGCTCATCTGGCACGTTAATGTGACAACTTCTGCCATGCATTTGTGCAAAAAGATAAGAAAATAACAGCCTCTCATGTCTTTTTGCAGGTCATGTCTTTTTCCTACTTCAATGAGATGTGAGCCTGGTTGGTAAGCATAGCCTTCTGTGACCATAGGCAAATTCTCTGGCCTAAGTTACAATTTCTGTCAAAATCTCTTGCCATGTCTTTTTGTTATTTAATACATATATTGTGTGCTATGTTCAATAATAAAACCTTATAGCACAGCTTATTTGGAGTAGCTTTTTTGTTATTGTTTAAGCTTAATCACCAGTGCCACAAGATGTTCATTTTAATATTAACACAGAAAATATAAAAATTATTTATTATATTGTAATGATGCCAACAACTTTGAGGTAGTGCCGCCAACAGGGTTTATTGAAAATACGAGCTGTTATTCCTGAGGCTCAAGCTCATGCCTCTAACAACACAACTGCAACACATATTGACTGCTTGATTGCCCGCCTCCTCAGACCTGTCACCACTTTCCCCCCACAAGACAAATCAGGCCTATCACATGAGAGGCCACATAACAATACACATAACCACTTAAATGGGTGGAGCTATATACCATAAAAGATTATGGAAAGAGTGAAAAATTTAAGGTGGTTCAGAGACGAGCACTCCACAGAACTTCATTTCTAGGCCCCTCTCCACGGAGTAAAACTGACTTGAGTACCATAATTATAATGTTCATCGCATTTTTTCTTGGAGTGTTGCTTCTTCCAAAAGGCAAGTGTTTGATTCTGTAAATCCTAGCTATCTATACATCTATTTTGCTTTAGCTGGTTTATTTTCATTTCCTTTTATTGTTTGGACCTGTTAAAAATAGCTGATCTAATTTCTGCTTTTCTTGCTACATTTTTTTTTATCTTTGCAACTGTTAACCTTCCCCATTTATAGTAGTGCTGTAATACGTAAACCTTATGTACCCTGGTCTAAAACTGCAATTTTAAAAAACTGTGAATATAGCAGCAATATGTGTGCAAATAAAAATCTACTTTTTCACTGGTTTAATAAGCTGATACCCTGAAATGTTATGAAAGTCGGTTGTCGGAAGATGGGGACGGCACTGAGGAAAAAATAGAATGTCCCTCTCAGCAGTGTTTTGCAATGAGGAGCACCGTAATTAAAGGTATGTATTCTATGCTTTCTAGTTGTTGATGTTGACCTAGATTCTGGCATCTGATTACAAAATGTCTATTCTTTAAATTCAGTTTCAGGCAAAGGAATGTCGGAAATGAAACAAAAAGGTTGTGCTGGACCCAAACAACTTTGCCACGAGAGCTCCCAAACCATTGGAGATCTCAGAGTTGTTTTTAGGGGCAAGTGTTGCAGTAAAGACCTGTGCAACAGTCAATTTCCTCCTGGTACTTTACTTTGTGATGATATATTTGAAGTCATTTAATGTTGTAAATACACACAAAAACAGTTCATTTTCCTAAAAGTAAAACATTTTAGGGGGCAGATTTTAGAACTGACACCATATACACAGGGAACCTCATTCTGGTGGTGTCTCAGAGCAGATACTTTTAGAGAAACAATTCAGAATTTCATTTCTGATGAAAAGCAATCTTTGGTACTTAGAAAAATAAATAAATAAATAAAGCCAATGGCAAAATATACAATAAGTGTGCATTTATCTGCTGTCAAATAATAATTTTTCTTTTTCAGAATACAAACCCATTCCAAACGGCAGAAAGTGCATTAGCTGTTATGGGAAAAACTGCACTGGACCTATTAATTGTGAAGGAGATGAAAACTACTGTTTCAATCTAACCGGTAGGAGGCTTTTTTTTGTTTTTTGCACTACTACACACACACACACACACACACACACACACACACACACACACACACACACACACACACACACACATACTATATATATAATGTCATGATGGGTTAAATGTGTTTGACCCACATGCAGAAGCACTCAGAGATACCGACAAAGATTTAACCGTTTATTGTTAGGAACTGTACACAGAATAGTTAAACTGCTCATTCAGCTTGGGAAGGTTCCAGTTGTCAGGTGAATCGGAAGCTCTAGGAGGAGATCAGTGTGGTGAGTTCAAGGACTGTGGGAAAACTGTCATGATGCGTTGGTTTTACTAGCCCATATGCAGACTGGCCTGGATCCACGGCGCCCTCTGTTGGGCAAAGTCCCGGATCCTGACAAAAACTGGCCGAAGTCTGAATACAAGGAATCTTGGACTCACTGTAGTAGTTGGGGAGGGTTTCTGAGATCCCGTTTGTGGAGGCTTGGTCTGTTGAAGGCTTGGTTCATTGGAGGGCGGACAGGCAGACTGTAGGAATCCTGAGGAGCAACTTAGCAGACTGACTCTTGGTTCCTGAAGGGCTCAGAGTTCAGGTGAGGAGATCCATCTCCTTTTCTCGGTGTGGCGAGTGTTTCTCTTCCAGAATACAAGGGCCAGCTTATCCAGAGGATCCTGAAAATCCTCTGGATAAATCAAAGACAAAATAAGGTTAAGACTAAAATGCTCTGAAGACACTTAGACTCAAAGTGACTCAGCAAAATCAGAGGGGCTAGAGTACCCAATACTGGCAAACACGCTGGCAAGGAAGTGAAGACAGTCTGCTCCTTAAATACTCCTCAGGGACTGATGACCCAGTAGGTTGCAGGTGTGATGTGAGAAGAACAGGAACAACCTCCAAACCAACTGAATACAATGTCACCATCTAGTGGGTGCACGGTAAAACTGTAAAGTAGCACAAACAATCCCACAAACTGGTATCCTATC
>NW_015152111.1:58469-65559 GCF_000732505.1 Cyprinodon variegatus | reverse complement strand
TATATATATATATATATATATATATATATATGGGTTATGCATTATTTCTTCTCTTAAACAAATGTTGACAGATATAACAAACATGTCATTCACATCATTTCTTTTTTCAGAGAGAAGTTTCCCCGTAAAAGGATGCACCAGCAAGTTTGTGTGTTCTAATAAACTTCACCCTGAAACGATACAGATTAGCTGCTGCAAGGGTGACTACTGCAACAGTGCCAGAAGTTCAAGTTCTACATACACTACGGCTTTTGTTGGCATCACTTTTTGTTTCTGTCTGATTTCATTGGCTGAATAAAAAACATAATTGTTGCAATGTAAACATTTTTTACTTAGAAGCATCTAATAGAATCTTGGCTATTGAGAGCAAAGGCTAAGGACAATAAATGTAATTAAAACATGATCATGTTTCCATCAATCTTTTTCGGTAGAACAAAAGCATTGACGATTATTGATGAAGTTAAAAATGTGAAACAAAAATATTCAAAGCCAAAAATGTATTAAGAAGGCTACCACCAACTAATGCACAGTTTCAAATGCTGACCTATAGCATAAGAAAGGAATGTAATACAAATGGTGATTATTGGTACTATCTTTTTGATAATGCAACAGTGAAAACATAAAATACATTTAAAAAAAATGCTATTTAACAATAGTTTAATGATCTAACCATCAAACAGTCCTTAAAACAGATCACTAAAAGGCGTTTAGTATTTTCAAACAAAAAAATAAGCCATAAAGAAAAAATATTATAAAAACTGCAAAATAAGATACTTTTGTTTTAATGCTATGTATACTATATAACAGTTTGTTACATTGCTTTGCATTTCTTTTTGGGGAGTTGAATTTAAAAATAGTTGTTAAAATAGAAACTATCTTGTTTATCTTGAATACCATCGATATATGGAAAATGTAAATTTTTTTAATTACCTCGTTGTGAATACGGGAAAAAACTGGCTTTACTAATCAAGGAAGCACAAACAACACCAAGTAGGGGTGTAGATCACTTTGTAGATAGAAAGCCTAAAAAGTTTAGGCAAAATTTAATTTGAAAGATTATTATCAGTCTCACATGGATCACCTACTGATGTGCCACATACAAAGCTCCAACCAATCGACCGCACCTCCTCCGAAGTCAATCATCATTCAAGATCCCTTTCATTTGCAAGATCTCCTTCACTCTCAGGATAATTTCAGTCCCATCCATCCTCTGGCTTATGCCACCAGCAGTGTCCAGGATCCTAGGGTAAGACTGCTCTAATAAATTTCCTAAGTTAAAAGCAAATGTTAATTCACAGCATCAAGTTCAGGTTCCGAAAACTTATATATATATAAAAAAAAAAAAAAAAAAAAAAACGTTTTTCATCATACTCTGCAGAAATATTCCTGTTCACTAGTCCAGCCATTTGGTTATGGTGCTCTATGTAAGTTTTCCCTGCCAGCATCTTACACCCTGCAGTTATTTGCTGGATTGTCTTGTCAAGTGTGGTAGATCTGGGCCTGTATTGCTGTGGTGCTCAGGGCCTGCTACTGTGCAGCCATGATAAGTGCCTCCGTGCAGTCCTTCAGTCCTGCTTTTCTAGCCATTGGTAGGAAAACAGAACATGGGCAAAAAATAAAATAAAAAATTAAATTCAGTCTGTTCATTGTCACATTCATTGCATTTCAATACTAACATCCCATAATCAGTGTCCACAAGTACACCAGAACAATGGTCCATTTCAGTTGAGTGCACTGTTTGTCACTTACTATTTTGGTTGATATTTCAGTTGAACTTTAATAATTTTGATTCATTACGTTTTTATCAGATCTGGTCTAAATAAAAAAAAAACAACTTAGCAACAAAAATTGTCTGAGATCTCAGAAAAAGAAAATAATAATAAGGAATCAGCAGAAAAAAGGAGAAATCCTTAAGTTTTTTTGTCCTACCACCCTCCCGGGAACTGGATGGCTTTTACATTTGGAACAACCTGCATCAACATCTCCAGTGGATTCTAGTCCAGTCCGTAAAATGAACCGCTCTGCTGTAACAGCAGGTTCTACAATTATGTAAAAAAAAAAAAAAAAAAAAAAAAAACCTGCACACAATTAGCGCAGAGCAATTACTTCAGTTGGAAAATAAATCATGTAATCACCCTAAATTATATTTTACCACATCCGTACAGAAAACAAAAAAATACATAAAACAAAGTAAAATTATTTGCTTGTGCTTCACTGTCTAAGAAGTCATTATGGTCAGTAGTCAATACTTCTATGTGAAAAAACAATCGAGGAGACCTTGTCATGAAACGCGGACAGATGGACCCAGTATTCAACGAGAGACAGTCAGTAGGAAAGTTCAAAAAGGTTATAATTGAGGCAGGGAGGGAAAACGACAGGTGAAAGGAATGACCAAATAAAGGGAGAGATAACAGGCCAGATCATGACAGAACCCCCCCCCCCCCCAAGGGGACGGCCAAAAAAACCACACAAAAAAAGGTAAACCAAGCAGGGCGGGTAGGGGGGTCAAGACCAGACACAGATCAAAGAGAAAAAACTCAAACAGAACACGGGCTTCTGACATAGGGAGGCACAGACCCAAAACACAGACTAACAAACAGAACCTCCCACATGTCAGAACCGGGCCGAAAATCAAACCCGAAAGAAAAAAACAACCTTATCCTACTGACTGTCCCCCGATGGGTCCTGTTTTGGCCAGATCATTCTGTCATAAAAATGCGGACAGATGGACCCAGTATTCAAGGAGAGACGGTCAGTAGGAAAGTTCAAAAAGGTTTATTAAATAAACAAAAAACTAAAGTGGAGCTGTGGCTCGCGGACACTGCAGGATGGGGAGCGGGGCACCGCCCAATCACAGACACTCTGGTTTAACAGTCCAGTCCAAGATTGTCCCCAAGTGCTGCAGTCCCAGAGGACATGCTGGAAGCCGATCCTGGTCAGGGATCCAGAACAGACAGGACCAGAACGGAACAGGATCCAGATCAGGCAGGAACAAAGAAAGGTGGCAGGATCCAGATTTTCAGGCATCCACAAGCTCCCAGGAGGGTTCAGAGTCTGACTGGGACCAGAAGCATGATCAGGTGGTCACACACAGGAGCAGACAGGATCAGGTGCATATGAGCAGGCTCAGTGGAAGAGGGTAGCTGAGACAGGATGTGGAACCACAACTTGATGCAGGACTTTAAACTGGTCTCCTCCCTGGAGCCAGACTTACTGAGATAAAAACTGAACCTCCCCACATATAGAACCAAAAACCCAGAGGACTCAGCGGGGGAGGAACAGTGGACGATCAGGAGACAAGGCAAACACTAAAACCCTCTTTCCACTGACTGCCAGGATCCAGGGCATGAACCAAGGCAAAAGCAGAACAGACAGACTAACAGAAAGACAAGTGATGATCAGGCACTGAATGCTCAGGCTGAACTGAATATAAACCAGAGGAAACAGGTGAGAGGAATAAATTATAATTGAGGCAGGGAGGGAAAACGACAGGTGAAAGGAATGACTAATTAAGGGAGAGCAAACAGACCAGATCATGACAGACCTATGAAATGCTAATTTTACATTAAAAACTTGTGAGGGTTCTGCAGCAACACCTCACCCATGGTGCAACTGGATGAAGGAAAGCAATGAGTTTCTTCTGTCGAACTTCCGTCTAGGCTCCATTAATCAGGCGCTTATATAGATCAAAAGGCTTGGGATAGAATCATTTCTATACAAATGCTGTTTAAATAATTTGTTTATTGTAATCAAGAAATCCGCTTATAGTATTCATTTTTGGCCATTTTATGAATGTAAACATGTGCAAAAATAATTTTAAAATTACGTGTAGCCTATTATTTTTTTTTTTTTTTACTCCCATGATTCCTTTCTGGGTGTCTGTTTCTACTTCTGCCTAGCTAGCTAACATAAATAGTTCACGACCGGGCAGGTAGATTGGGAGTAATGACTGGAAAAAGGAAATCATTTTCTATGAATGAAAAACATACTCTCCTCCAGGTTGTCAGGATTTGATTGTGGTTTGAGGACCCAAATGCAGGGAGGCAGAGGTGAGTTTCTTGTCGATTTAATGAAATGTTAACAGACAGCTGAGGCACGAATCCATATATTCAAAAATCAAACATGAAAAAAGTCAAACAAACCAAAAACCATGGAGACATCAGGGGGAAACAGTCATGAAAAGGAAGACCCAGTGAGACAGAGTTGGAGGAAGTTAGACGAGAAACCAGCACTGAGGAACTGCACAAGGAGTGTATTTATGGGAGACTGAACAAAGAGAGGACTAACGAGTAGATTGGGAGCAGGTGTGAACAGAGAAGACTGAAAAAGAGCTGGGGAAAAAGGAGGACACAAGAGGGCAACAGAGGGCAACAAATAAAAACCTGAGAACTGAAATATAACCAGAAAACATAACAAAATAAGAATTAAACCAATAAAACTAGAAAACATGGGGCAAAGTAAAACATAACAGAATCAAGACCGTGACAGAGGCATATGATAAGTTGGCAAAAATGAACCAAAGAGATGCTGCGGCGAAGCGTGGCATTCCTCAGGCTACCTTGTGTAGTCTAATTAAGTGACGAGAGATGATCATGAATACTAAAGACAGAGACCGAAAACAACAGCGCTCGGGCAAAGCAACTGATCATGCCTGGTCTCGCAACGCTGCATTGAGCGGACCCTTGGTCAGGGAGACGGCTGAGTCATTAGCAACAAGTCTCAGAGAGGATAGTTTCAAAGTTTCTGTCGGTTGGTTTAAGCAATTTAAAAAGAGGGAGAACATTGTGTTTAAGAAGCTGCATGGGAAGGCTGCTGAGGCTGACACTGTCACACGACGAGTGGCTCTGTCAACAGTGGGTCAGGATGAGACAGGAGAACAGTGAGGAAAGCATCTGGAATGTTGATGAAACCGGGATTTAGCCTGACCTTCAAATCTGACAATAAGGGGGGGGGGGGGTCAAAAGAAAGGATTACGGCTTTGTTCAGCTGCTCTGCCGCTGGAGAAAAGAAGGAACTTTTTGTCATTAGAAAAAGTCAGAGCCCCCGCTGCTTCAAACACATACGTACACTGCCTGTTCATTACGCAGCCAATGCTAATGCTTGGATGACTGGGGCTCTTTTTGTGGAGTGGTTAAAGGACTGGGACCAAAAACTGGGCCAAGAGAGGAAGAGTATCCTGCTTCATGTGGACAGCTGTACAGCCCATAATGCGAAAACAACACTGAGAAACGTCTGACTCAAGTTTCTGCCGAAAACCACGACCTCAATTCTCCAGCCCTGTGACCAAGGCATCATCTGAACAGCCAAAGCTTCGCAAAGAGATGACCCGTTCTGCCATGATCAGCCAAATCGATGAGGGGAACAGAGCAGCTGCTACAGACATCGCAAAGAAAGTAAGCCTCCTGGAAGCGATTCTGATGCTGCGGGATCCCTGGGCTGATGTGGAGGCTTCGACAATCATGAATTGCTGGAGGAAAGGAGGTCTGGTCATGTAACCAGAGGAGGAAGTGACACCTTTTGATCCACCTGCTAAGATCAGCACTGATGAGTGTGTGCAGCACTCCTGTGTCGGAGCCCTTGGCGGATGAGAACATCATCTCGGAGGTACAGGAGCGCTTTGGTGTGGGTACCAGTAATGCATGCAGCGAGGAGGGGGGAGGATGAGGGAGAAGAAGAGAAGACTGTTGTCCCTTCCAAAACTGAGATGAGGAATGCGGTTTGCATTTTAAAGACTGGTCTCCTGCATGTTGGTTTCAAAAAATAAATAAGTTAAGTGATTTCTTAAGCAGCAGATCCGCAACACTAGGGTGACCATATTTTCATTTGGGAAAACCAGGACACCTTGGAGCGCACTGGGCGGGGGCGGGGTATCTCTGTTCCCATGCATAGAGATGTCTGTGGAATGCACTCACTTAACATAGGCCTACGTAATCCTACAATAACATTATATTTACAGTTGATTTATTAAAAATGCTTTTCAGTAAAAGTCAACAGCAATAACTCCAATAACAAACGATAATTTTATTCAAAATGTATGTATTAAAAATGCTTAACAATTCCTGTAATGAATAAATAGCACAATGAAAGAAATAATGTCTCATCATCGTGATTTGCTCCATTGTCATGTTGGGTTTAAGGTGCCTAACCCACGTGCAGAAACACAAAGACACTGGTAAAAATTTAACTGGTTTATTTACAATATTAAACACGAAAGTAATGAAGCATGGGTTCTGGGTTCAGCAGGTTTGGTCACAGGAGGATCATCACTGAGGAGGACAGAGCAGTTAGATAAGATCCAGGAAGATTGCAGTTTTCTGAAGACTGGGAAAAATACCTGCTCAGAGAGGATTATGATCAGCAGGGGGGAACCTTGTGGGTCCAGAGGCTTATTGGCAGGCAGAGGGCTGAGGGCAGAGGCAGAGACTGAGACAGAGTGCAGGCAGACAGATTCCAGGCTGAGATATCAATCTCCAGGGTTTCAGGTTTTCAGGGAAGTCAGGATCTGTGAGGCAGAGAGAAACAAGATCAGGCAGGGTCTCACAATCAGGGTTACAGAACAAGCAGGTTGGCTCAGGTTTGCTGACCATTACTGGCTAACACTCTGGCAGGGAAGTGTTAGGCTGCGTCTCAATTCGCAGGCTGCGTACTTGGTAGGACGCTTTTTGAGGCCGGTGATGTCACAACGCTGCGCGGAGGCCGTCCCATTTGGCAAAAATTCTGAGGACGCTTAAAATGCAGCCTTAAAATGCGTCCTCCTTTTCCCCGAATTCTGAGGACGCATCGCTACCGTCCTTAGTGGCCTCGCCTCCCACTAGATTTTCCGAGGTGCTTTGCACGCTCTTTTTTTTTGTTTTTTTTTTAGTAGTTGAAGAAGAAGAAGAAGAAAGTCGGATTTTCTTCAAATTACGGACAACCAAAAGCAGCAGCAGCGCCGACAGTAGTGCGGAGAACACCTTTAAATGTAAGTCGTTTTTTTTTTTTTTTTTTTTTTTATGAACATCTATTAAAATACATGACGGTAACGGAGCCACCGGAATGTGTAGGAGCAGCTAAAGCTAAAGCTTTGAGCTAACCTGTTGATACGTGATGT
>NW_015152111.1:56261-57314 GCF_000732505.1 Cyprinodon variegatus | reverse complement strand
AACATCACGTATCAACAGGTTAGCTCAAAGCTTTAGCTTTAGCTGCTCCTACACATTCCGGTGGCTCCGTTACCGTCATGTATTTTAATAGATGTTCATTAAAAAAAAAAAAAAAGCTAAATGTTGGAACCGTAAATCATTACCAGTCTGACGGTGTGTTCTTAAAGTCTTTTAACCTTTTTACATTATCTGTTTCATCACTTCTTTGTCATTTAAGTAAACTTAGAACAACTTCTCAGTGACATCAGTTTATTTTTAGAGAAGCAAGTATTTACAATAAACTATTAAAAACATTTTTGACTATGTTTCTGAGAAAAATCCGTCGCCGGTTTTGCTGCCGCCGAAGCCGTCAAAGCCGACTCTCCTCCTCCAATAACAAGTAAATAAAAGAAATAAAAATGTCCATATCTAGTTTTTTGTTGTTTCTTTCCGGATTTCTCGAGCTATCGGATTTTGTTTCGCGCTGTTTTTGGGGTAAATGTGATGACATCGTGTCGCAACCAGGAAATGCTCCAAAGGCTAGACCGTCCCATTTACCAACGGCTGAGGATCCTCCGGAGCAGCCTACCGAGTCTGGGTCCTCCGGAGGCTAGGTAGGCTGCGTCCTCGGAAGTACGCAGCCTGCGAATTGAGACACAGCCTTAGTCTCCTCCTCCTTAAGTAGGTCTTCAGGAAATGAGGAGACAGGAAACAGGTGTGCAGCTCATGCCCTCAGGAGGAGATCTCAAGCGCCCTCTGGTGGACAAACCTCCGCATCCCAACATCCATGATCAGAGGAAATGTTACTTGGCGCCAAACAGTGATGAAAATTGGAAGTTCAGTTTAATATAATACAAGTCTGTGAATCGTTCTGTCTGAGATTAATGAAAATAGTTGTTTTAATGGTTATAGAGTCAGATATGTGGCGGTAATGTTTGGTTTATCTAAAGGTTTTTATCTGTTACTGTGTAAATGGGTTTGTCTGGAATTTAAGGACAGATTCTAATATATCTGGTATCTAATATATCTGTGGGGACTATAAATCTGATACGATTTTTATCTTTTTATTGCTGT
>NW_015152111.1:50815-55005 GCF_000732505.1 Cyprinodon variegatus | reverse complement strand
ACGCCATCCATGTCTTGAACTCCATGCAGCTTGCTTCTATGCGTCAGGGTTACAGATACAGATAGCTCTCCTATCAGACCGGCTCCAAGATGTGTCCATATCCTGTGTATTCTTAAAGACACAAAGGCTGTCCTGGTTAGATGACCTCCGTACACACCGTGACATCCACAATGTGAAGGAAGGCCTTCTGCTCTGTCTAATCTGACTAACAAAATAACAATGCACATGATGTATAAAGTATAAACCTAACAGTTTCAACCTGTGTTTCTCAATAAACCTTTGAACTTTTTCCCCTGTCTCAGAGTGTGTTCTGCATTTGGGCTAGAATCACAACCCAACATGACACTATCATTACATTTAATTTTATTTGTTCCTGCTCTCGGTGGTTGGAACATTGATTCCACTCTGGATTCTTATGAGTCTTTGTTCACTTTAACTTTAAAAAAAAGAAATAAATAAACAAACAGTTTTGAAAACCTCGGTATTCATTAGTTTCCTGCTTTGTGTGTCAACTTTCACAGTTGAGTCAATATCACCATAAGGTGCCTTTGAGACTCCCCCCCCCCAAAAGAAAAAGCTGAGATTTTCCATTGAACTTCATATATATTGTATTAAGTATATGTTATGCTGTTAGAAATACATATTGGTCCCTTTCTCAACAATACATTTTAGTTAATGAGAAAAGTATTTGGATAATAATGAAATTATGGCAAACTATTTGTTTCTTTATTTTCATAGAACATGAAAATAACAGGGTGGACAGAGACATGACAGGCTGGACCCTGGGCATGACAGGGTGGACATGTTGTGGAATGTCATTGAATGGCCCCATAAATGCAAGGAACAATGCAAGAAAATTGTGTAAAAAATGTGTAAAAAATGCCTTTTCCCATGTACCAGTCGAACAGACTAGTTTTGATCCACTCTACCTGCATGCAGCCACTGAATAAAGATGCCCAAACTTAGACATTAATGTGGCCTTCTAGCGTTAAACTCTGCACAGTGAAAGTCAAACATTCAACTGTAGAACAAGAAGAAATTTTTTTTTAAGTGGATAACAGGTGATTTGAAAAAACAGAATATCTATAGTATCTATCTATAATATAGCTCATTGACACCCTTCTTCTTTCCAGTCTCTCTGTCTTTTTTCCATTTGACCCTTTCTTTTTCAAGGAACTTTCTTCTTCTGTCTGGGTCAGAGTCACAACGTTCCCGATATCTCCTTGCTATCTCAGCTCCTTTTGATCTCATTCCTTGAAAAAGACGATTCAAAATGTTCCGTTACACATTTTAATTGGCAGTCCCTGTAAAATAGGCTTGCCTTATCAAACTAGGCTTGGTGATACCGATATCGCCAAAAAAATTGTCTAACTTGTCCAATTGTACTAAGTATAGCATGTACTGTTATAAAATGTGTGTAATAGCTGTTGTAATATGTGTAACATTATCAGCATGTGGTCTAAACTATGCACATGTCCTTCCTGTCGTGAACCATGTCCACCCTGTCATGGAAGGCTTGCTGACAGGGTGGACAATGACAGGGTGGACATTTTTGGCTAATCTTAGCATTTAATGAGCACATGGTGGACTTTCACTTAGCAACATGCTACAGTCAGCAAGCTGACTATGTACTGATTTACAAATATATTTCAAAGTTTTGAGAGGTTTTTCTATCAATTGATATTTCACTATGACAGAGTGGACATGTTAAGCTTGACAACATCCAACTACACACATAATATGATGAAAATTAAGAAACATAAGTGTAAATACTTACTCTGCAACTCGCCACTGCTTTAGCCTCCACTGAAGAAAGAAAAAATGCTTGTAGTGATGTCACTGAAAACATCAGTGGGTTACCCCATAATGACAGGTGGACCGCAATTTCAGGGACACATGCAAAATGTTCAATATATTTATGAAAATACAATATACATGAACAAAATGACTTGTTTTATCAAATAACTTATTGTGGACAATAAAACCATGTAAACATTTTTTTGATTTAGTATCATTTAACCACTTATTACACACACTGTAGTTAGCCGAGCAGTGTGTGGGACATACCAAAATCATGTACATCCAATACAAAGAAATTGTATAAAATGAAGGAAACAAATTTTAAGAGACTTGTCATTGTACTGATATGTGTGCAAGTGTTTGGCCACTTATAATAAGACCTCAGACTTTCATTATTCTGCTACATTTTCATGATGACTGAGTGAGTCTGATGAGGACACCAAAGGCACTTCGAAGGATCCAGTCTAGGTAGACCGCGTCCTTGGAGGATGCAGCCCAGGATTTCGAACAGAGCCTCTGAACAGGCACTGACGCGGCTCAGGGATTACGTCATACGCAGCGTCGTGCGCAGTGCCCTAGTGCCTGTAACTTTAATGGTCCAATTAAGGTAAAATAATCAGGACATTTCCTCACTTTGTAAAAAAAAACCCAAACGCCCGGGACAGGACATGAAATACAGATATGTCCCGGGAAATACAGACGTTTGGTCACCCTATGATAGGGTACATTCTGGATATGT
The DNA here is from genome assembly GCF_000732505.1 of Cyprinodon variegatus. NCBI lineage: Eukaryota > Metazoa > Chordata > Actinopteri > Cyprinodontiformes > Cyprinodontidae > Cyprinodon > Cyprinodon variegatus. The sequence goes on along the minus strand of NW_015152111.1, from coordinate 52,466 downwards.
TGCAAGTCACACAATGATGCATACAGCGCACACAATGATGCACACACACATAAACCTCTGAGCCAGGCATACATGGAAAGAACATGTAAGCTATATGCAAAAACACATAAGGCCAGGGTTTGAACCCTGGACCTTTTTTTCGCAAATCAAAAACCTAATGAACCTTAAATAATTTAAAACACCACTCTTGGATTCTATAATATCCTCCTTCATCTGGTCCGACAGGGTCTGTAGAATTTCTAAGAAAACTTGGATTTAATATAAGATATGTGGTGGCATTGGACTGCCAAAGTTTAGCTTATATTATCTGGATACACGCTTAAAAAAAGATTTCATTTGGTTGTAGATGTACACCAGATGCTTTTTTGGAGGGGAAGCCTTCAAGGCTATAGAGCACTTGTCTTGTAGTCAAACTTGTCCTGCTTTGCTGAATAGCATGACAAAGATGAAGAATACTTTGTATTGCAGAAACTATAAGGCATCAGAAAGCCTTCGAAAATGTATCTAGATGCCCAATTTTCTTATAATCATGCCTTAAGGCCTGGGATCGAGGACATCCCATTTATACAATTCAAGGAAGGGGGATCCACTTTATCATAGGTATATCAACTTTTAGCGTCTTTCTAGCAATTTAAGATGAAATTCAATCTTCCCAATTCGCATTCTTCAGATTTCTAAAGATGCAACATTTTATCAAAGCCTCTATTCCACCTTATCACACCATTCCAGAGAAAGAAGTCCCTGGCAGTCATGTCAACTGAAACATGCACTAGAGGTGCTGTCTCTCTCCTCTATAATGTTATACACAGTCCCTCATCTAATGCTTTTAGGTAGCAGTGGCAGAGTTGAAAGTGGAAATTTAGAAGAATAGTGTTAAGAATATATAACAGTTCCATAAATGACAGACATAAATTGATACAATTTAAAGTGGTGCACAGGTTGCACTTTTCCCCAACCAAATTTGTAAAGTTGGTAATATTCTGACTTTAACTCATCACAATGCCAAAAATGCAATGTTTTGGAATCATTTCTTTGCCTTTCTTTGACCATGTACCCTTCAATGCAATGTCTGGTGTGACCGAGCTAGGCTTGGCAAGGGGGGAAGGAGGAGCAAGTTGGGTCATTGACTACACTTGTGGCCAGAAAGGTGGAAGACCCTGCTTTTGAAATGTGGTTGAAATAATTTGGAAATGTTCTGCATTTAGAGAAAATCAGGTTGAGGTTATCTACCAACTGGCAACCAGTTATAAATCTTATAGATAAACTTAAATAACATGGACTGTGTTTTTCATCTGTATATGGAACTACCACCTATTCTGTTTTTCCCTTCTGTATGTTCTCCTGGGAGATTGCGTATGTCTTTTTGTTTTCAAACTAAAAACTAATAACATGTATAAAAAAGTGTCAGTATTGGCAGTAACTCTGTAATGATTGTATGTAGTTTCAGAATGTTGCATGAGCAAAAAAAGGAAACAAATGCACAACTTGCACTGCTGCAGAATTGTGGTTACCGTTTGTACAGGTTAACATTTCAGACCACAAACAGGTGCTGCATGTTTATTGTCAGTAAAGTTACCACAGTTAATGTTAGTATTTCTTAATATTAATAAAATAGAAAAAAATCTATATATAATATAATATTCTAAAACTG